>NW_009952435.1:1791637-1798956 GCF_000747805.2 Chaetura pelagica
CTCAGCAGGAGCTAACATGTGAGCAAGGGGAATACCCAAGAGGCTTCATACATCTAGAAAACATGATAAAACTTGTTGCATGCTTTGGAAGAAAAGGGCATTTTTACAAATGATAATTGTTCTGGCTAGGTCAGGATTCCCCTGCCAACTGTCCTGCTGCTGTTCCTGCTTCGTCCTAAACTGCTTGTGTTGCTTCTGTGATTATAGTTTTTTCTTTCTCCTTGGTATTTCTTTTATAGCAATAATGGTATCTTCTTTTACATTTACTGCTAACAGTACCACAAACCAGCATCCTGTTTGCCTTCTTTATTGCAGCTGCGTATGGGGCAGAAGGCTTTAGGGACTTTCATGCAATAATTCCCAAATCTTTTTCCCGTAAGTATACTGCAAACTCAGCTCACTACAGAGCATTTCCATCTAGTTCCTACTTTTATGATTTTTGTTTGTGTCATTTCGTTTCTCAGTAGTGTGTGTTTGCCTGCGTATGTTACCAAAGGGCATAAGTAGTCTGGTCTTTTAGCTTCATTCACATGTATTTTGTTTTAACATAAAGCCTACTTCAAAAGCCACCTTCTCCAACTACCTGGCAGCAAGGAGTTTGTAATTGTTCTGTATAAAGTTATTTACATTCAAATTATCATTCTTGTAATTAAGAAGGGGAAAAAAATGTATGTGAATGATGGAAAATCTGTCATATGCTCAAGCCAAGTAGTTCTATTGCTTCCATTTACTAGGGTGAAAACAGCCATATGGGGCTGTAGTCCTGTAAATTTGCAGAACAGTGTAGATCACTTGTTTTTAGCCAGTCATACCATCTTTGTAAATTATTGTTTGGTGATTCTTTTTCTTTTCTTTTTTTTTTTCATATTTCTAAATTATCCCCCTTTTTAGGGCATAGCTTTTAAAGGAAAAACTTCTATTTACGATATGCACTCATTTTGCCTTGCATATGATTTCTATTAAAAAGGCAATATTTGAAAAATCATTAAAATGCCTAGATAGGTAGACTATGAAAGATGTTCATCGAGCAGTGTTCAGAAATGTGAACACCTTTATGCTCAGCATGTTTCCCAATAGGATTTTGAGTCAGATACTCTTGTCAGTCACATCCATGCAGTCCCACTGGGACACCTAGGAGGCTGCAGGGTGTGGCAGAGAAGAGTTTGTCAAACCTTGGCATTTCAAATGGATGTCAAGATCTTTCATTTCCTGGGGTAATTATTGCCTATAGCTTCATGATGTTGTTGCTACACCACCACTTATGAATAAGGCTACCATGAAACTAATTTTCCACAAAAAGAAAAGACCTGGCCCTTACTGGATGAAACAGATCCTTTGTATACTCAGCTAGCCACTAAAGTCAATGCTCTCCTTTTTGGGGTGGGGTGAAGTAAGAAGTTTTTCACTGAAAGGAAAGTAAGATTTGGCATAATGAAATGGTCTTTTTCAGCCTGATGAAGAACAATTTTTTTTTCACCAAAATTGTCATATTAGCAAGGAGGGGAATAACTGTAAAAAAGATTTATTCTACACACAACACTATACAGTCCTGTGGAGAGAAGAGCAATGAACACTGGCATTTAGTGATCTGAACCTTGGCCCTTTGCCATAACATTTACCTTTGCTGTGTTCATTTCAGATAAAATTTACCAACCCACGTGTTAGCACGTGTAGTGAAGCTATGCCAAATTTATACCTGAATTACTCTTCTAGCTGCCAGAGATGATTTTCACCTATGGGTTTGTAACACAAAGGACTTATCCCAAAAAGTTAAAACAGTTTTCCACTCACCTTTGTTGGTTGGACTGTATTTTAATAGTAGCTCATGGCTGTAAAGATCCTTTCCTCTTAGTGATCATAATCCTGCTGTCCTAAAACCACAATTGTCACTCTTATAATTTCCTATAATGCTAGCTTTTGCTATTAAATTCTTCCTTCAATCCTTCCCTACCTTGATTTCTTTATCAGTGTTTTTACTCTTTGCTTTGCCATTTTCTTTGCTTACCTCATAGAGATGCAAACCAAATATTTTGATTCAGTACAACCCTTGGGATATTCCTGTCAGGTGGAGAATGTTGCATTTTCTACCCATTTCCATCCATTACTTTCTTTCACAATTGTTCTGGACAAATGCAGGTGAAGTGGATTAATTTTAAGTTTCATTCCAATTAGCCCATAGTGTCAAAATGAACAAATGCAAAAATCTCAAAGGGACCTAGGAACAGACATGTAATGTTTGGGTTCCCATCTCTCTTCATGCCTTGTGTTTGTCTTACTGATATTCACCGTTCATTGCTCCATGTGTTGCAAACTCATCGCACTGCCCATAGAAATGTAGTCGTGTTTGTAGCTTTTGTTATTTAGGTATACTGTACATGTTGTTTAGAAGTTACCTCCTTTGATATGATTGTTTCTTTGCCACCATATTTATTCTGTAACAACACTTAGTGGCATCCTCTATTGTTTTTTTCAGCTGGTAATATTAAAATAGAGACTCAGAGTGATGAAGAGAATGGGCGTGCCTGTGAAATGAATGGGGAAGAATGTGCAGAGGATTTACGAATGCTTGATGCCTCAGGAGAGAAAATGAATGGCTCACACAATGGCCCAGGCAGCAAGGCTATGTCAGGAGTTGGAGGCATTCGACTTCCTAATGGAAAGCTAAAATGTGATATCTGTGGGATAATTTGCATCGGTCCCAATGTGCTCATGGTTCACAAACGAAGCCACACTGGTAAGGCCTGCCATAGTTTTTCCTTTAGTTGACAAGAATTGGCTGCATATTAGGAGTTAGGACTTATTTTCTGTATCATGCACATGTTCCCTCTTGCAAGATAATGCAGCATCATTGGGCATTTGGAACTCGGTTAATTAATTATGCCATTTTGGACAGCACAGGAACTGGGATTTCTTGATGGCAGTCCCATCTATTGGGCTAGAAATCATACAGTTTGTTTGATTTGAAGCTACATGAAAAAACTAAAATGAAGAAAAAAAGTGAAGAAGTCTTGTTTGACTTCTAAAAAATTTCTGAGTATTGCTGAAGAAAAGCCCATTTGTGGCTAACTCTGAAATTGACCCAGTTCTAATGTTCCCAAAAATGCAACAAAGCTCATTATGGAACAGTGCTCATTGAAGTGATTGGAAAAATAAATGTTATGGAAGCTGTACTGGCAGTCTTAGTAAAAAAAAAAAAAGGGTTAATTTGATGCCAAACATTTCATGAAGTAAAAATAAGTACTTTCACTGGTCGAATCTGGACTAAAGGGTTTCCACTGGAACACTAAAAGACATGTCAAGATGTGCACCACAGAGATGACTTTTCATTATACAGTGCTATGAATCTTCTTCCCTCAATGTTCTAATTCTAATTAGTCTCAAAGAGTGCAGAAAATTAAGACACAGAAGCAAATAAAAAAGTAAAGACAAAAGTGAGTCTCATTTTACCTGATATAAGCTGTCTAAAAATTAGACTTACAATCTAAACTGTAAGGACATAAAGAGCCAGAGGAGAAGAACTGAACTGTACTGTTCTGCTATGTAAGTTACTTTTAAAATAAATAAATAAATACTCATGCTATTGAACACACAGATACTTTCTTCCTCTACATCCCTCCTATCACGCTTAAATGATTTCACCAGAATTAGTGAAATTAGCAACGTATTTTCAGAGTGTAATGGAGACGATGCATGAAAAGACCCTGAGTGTCATCCATCCTCCCCAGTGCTAATGCCTGTCATTGTAACTGTGGCTTTTCAAGCTCTGGAAGGGTGCACTCTGTTAGTGTAACGTGGGCTAGCCATGTTCAGAAGCAGGGCTGGCGATAGTAAGCAATGCTGTTAACATTACCTACTTCAAAGTACTCGTCAATTCAATATAATAAATCCCTCTGCCAGGGAATAGCTGATCATGATCTCTATCGGAAAAGCCACAACTAGTTCTCAGAAGAGGCTGCAGCCTACTCCCTCGATATTAGAAAGTACTTATTGGTCAATTGTTTTCTTTTTTTTCTTTAATTGAATGCTAATGTGATCCTTTAAAAGTTGACAAATGGATATATGAAAAATGACTTGGACAAGAAACTTGTTAAACAGATCCATGGGATTGAAGAGGATGCTGTAGCAGTTGAAATAAAATATTGCGACTTAAAATACATTTAGATGTAGAAGTGTTTGGGCTCATTTGAGGAAGCTGCTGTTTTAATAAAAAAAAACTGTTGCCGCTTGGGAGAAGCTGTTTCAGATTCCTGAGGGTTACAGACATGGTTTGCACCAGAGCTGAATGGCCTGTGTGGGAACACACCTGGTTTTAAGGAGGTGGTGGGTAGAGATGCCGTTGTCTCCAGTGCACTGGTTGGTCCCAGGCAGGCCAAGTCTCCAGAGGATGATATGGGCTTACATTTCCATGGGGCAGCATTCCTGAGGCCACCTCACTTGTTTCCCTGGCAAAGCCCTCTGGTTGCTCAAACTCACTGCCAGGCAGACGGACTCGTGCCTGCCAAGGGTGCTCAGGGTCCTGCCATGCAGGGGCTGTCTGCCCTTTGCAGAGCCCTCCCTTTTCCAGCGGGACCCTCTTTTAATCAGGTAACATAATTTAAACCTGCAGTGGAAGCACCCCACAAGCTGCACTTTGCTCAGCAGGACCTCCACATTTTGCACTTAATAGAATTAAAGGGTGTGAAGTTGTGCCTCTAAGTCCCTCCATGGAAGAAAGCCTTGGCTGTCTCTCCCACCTCACTCTCACCTCCTATCCTGAGCAGCCTCATCATGTGAACCCAGGCAGTTTTTTGGGAGCCTGGCAGGGAGTGGAGGCTTGGAGCTGGTAACTGAAATTAAAGGGATGTCATGGAGAAACAGTGGTGACTGCTTTTCCTTTCAGCTGTGCTGTGAAAATTAAAGTAGAAATGGGATATACTATTACAGACATTTAACTGACTACACCGAAGCCCATTTCAATACATGCCCGGTGAAGGAATAAGCCTCGCAAATGAATTACTTTGCTGCTAATTCATGTAAAACCTGCGTATGCAGTGAGGTTTCCTTAAATAAATATTTGATAAGTGAACAAAACTGTAGCACACTAAAGTGCCAAAATAAAATGACTGCCTGACCTGATAAAAGGTATAATTACTTTTAATGAATACACCTGCCAAGTTCAGATATGCAAAGCAGCACCTGATATTTCTGCCCCCTCCTGACTGCAAGCAGCTGTACAACACTGACTACTTCCTAAAGCCTTACCTGTTGCTCCCATCTGCAGAGCAAATCAGTCTCAAGATGCCCAACTCTCCTCACTGCCCTTCCTTAAGGCTTCCAGAATGCTGATTTTCTACAACTTACTGCTGTCTTGTTCAGTGTTTAGGAAAAGATGATCTAGAAAGGAGAAACTCCCTCCAGCTCCCTGGTTCTGAGACTTCAGGGTATAGATTCCAGCTTCAGTTGCTCTGTGTGCACATATATGTGTGCATGTGCATATGTACATATGTGCACATACATATATATTCTCTCCTTGTGTGTACACTCCTTTAACTTGTCACCACTTAGTTCACTTGTGTCTGGTTAGTTGGGTCTGAATGTCTCAAATTTATTTAGAAAACTAATGCCAAATGGGGAATGAGAATTTACAGGGAAAAAAAGACAAGAAAGGGAGCAATACACACCTCTGAGTATTAGGTAATCTTGTCATTTTATTGTTTAAGGAATCAGGAATATTTCAATCAAGATGATAAATACTCATCACAGAGTAAGTGTCCAAGGCCCACGCTCCCACTATGCTTACAAATCACTGCAATGGAGGTTAATTCAATTCAGGGCCCTGTTGCAGTTTTTGCTCCTGGGCCCATATTCATCCATAGCTACACACCATGCAGTGAAATCAGCCCAGGATAGACATGCTGTTCAGAACTGGAAAGAAAATAATACACAGACCTACTGTTAAAGCAAAAGATACATTGTGTATTTTTTCTTTTTTGTCTTGTCCCTTCCTCATTTGGGGGGGATAGTGCCACACCTAGTAACCTTCCATCAGCAACTGTCCACATCAGAGCAGGGCTGGGAGCTTTGCTGGGCTCACAAGGCAGGTGCTCCCCACCCTGGTAGTTGCAGTCTGGATGATCAAGGGCTGTCCAAGCTACACATGGTTTCAGGGCCTTTCGGTGGCAGTGTCATTTCCCCTGTACAGCAACATGAGGGCAGGTTCCCTTACATTTAATCCCACTATTAGTTTTGTAGAAGTATTTTGTATGCAGCTGTGTCATTTGAAGTGCTCCAATCTGTCTGTCTTCTCCACCCAGTGCAAGATTTCACTCTGTAATTGCAAGAGCTGTAGGTTGGAGATATATTTCATTCTTACTCGTCTTTACATTTCATTCCTACTTGTCTTTACATTTCATTCCTGGAATACTTTTACTATTCTTGATTTCTCCTCTTATGCTCCTCTGAGTAAAAATAACAGCAATGAATGCTAGCATAGTAAGAATTATTAATTTCTTCTGAATTTGTGTCCCCGATGACAAACTGACTTCTTCATTACTGTTTCAGTCCATTTATGAAAATACCTTCCACGCTGAGTAACTGCCCCAAAGATTAAGAGGTAAAGCAGACAGACTCTTACCCATTTTCTTTTTTCCCTACCAGCTACTGTGCATGGCTTATGAAGTACATTGCAGAATCCTGTAAGGCTGGTGCTGGCATTTTGGTGGACCACCCCAGTAGAACCAGTTCTAGATACAGTTCAGATGAATAGAGCTACTTGATGGATAAAGACAGGGGCTTGACAAGGGAGTGTGCTGACCTGCTTGAAGCTGTTGGACCAATGAAAATATCTTTCCATAAAGTAGATTCATTTTACTGTCTGCTGAATGCTAAAGCTGCCAGCCCTGATAGTAGAGTTTGCCGATGTTTGGGTTGGGACTGCATTGCTGTCTAATTGATTTGCAGCTGTTCCTCTGCATTACCCAAAAGTTGAAACCTATCATGCTGCACATATATGCACATGTATGGACATACAAGCTGGTCCTAGATGTGCAAAGTAATACATGATGGTTAAGTGAGAAAGAAGAAAAAAATTGTATCATTTGTGTTTCTTTTTTATATATTTTAACTTCAGCTGAAATTTTAAATTCAATATTCTTGTTGTATAAAGAAAATGAAAACTAAGAACTGGGCACCTCTGGGCTGTTTCTAATATCTTCAGTGCATTATAATTACTACAGCAGATCACATTTATGCCTAAAGAGAAACAGAATTCAGCAAATTAGTTTCAAAGGCTGGTTTGATTTTGGTGAGGGCTACAGAGAAAAAGGCATACAGGAGCAGTT
>NW_009952435.1:1799204-1836608 GCF_000747805.2 Chaetura pelagica
TGGAGTGCTCTCATGTATAATTTTGCCTTTACTCCTGTCTGGTACAACTGGAAACATTTTATATTCTGCTGCTTTGAGAAAAGACCACATCTATCTTAATTTTTTAAAAAAACAGCTAAACGAGTAAATGAGTATATTGATTTTAAGCAGCACCAAAGAGCAAACAACAGCCATATAATTTTTTTGCAAAGGCTGGCTGATTTGCTTCCTTGATAACAGGCAGCAGTTTAGACTAATCAAGGAGGTGTTTCTCGTGTTTCTTCAAGTTTTTCCTCATGTCTGTCTGAAGTGTAGACCAGTACAGCCCATTTTTGCAGCTTCTCTATTCATACCTTACCTAGAGAAGGACTGGGACTTTGGCATGGAAGTACAGGGCTTCCTTTGCACTGTCTTAACTTATGTGATTTTAGCCTCTCTCTTTCTCTCTCTTTCTCTGTCTCTTTCCTGATTTGGCTGCTTAGGGACAGACAGGTAATGGAGAAGAAATTGAAAGGGAAAATACAGGGAAAATGTAAATGAAAAGAAGTTATTATAACTGTTATAATGAAGTGCCTTTCATTTAAATATAAGAATGTAACGCTGAAATGAACTTGTGATCCTGAAATGCATTTTTAATGAGTTTCCTTTTTATTTTGCTGCTTCAGTGGCATATTTTAAAGACCCTTTGAAAAAAGCCACATTAAAAACCCCACCAAATGCCACAACATGCAAAATTGGATATTGGTTTATTCCAAAACTGCTGATCAGGAAGAGTGGCTCTTCAACACAAAATGTTGCAGTCACTTTATTTAAATGAGTTTGAATTTGCATTGTGATGTGCCATTCTGATTTAGAAAAAAAAAATTAGATTTTCAGATCAAATTGACCCAGCCAGTGAAGCATTAAGAAACTGGCAGGTTTAGTCTGAAAGCCTCATGTTATATCAAACCTGCAGCCGGTGGAAGTCACAGAGCAGCAGTGAGAAAACAACTTTCTCGCTGAAATCTTTCTCTTGTTACCACACAAGATTTTTTGTTCTCACAGATTTTCTCCTTCTCCCCACAGGAGAACGCCCTTTCCAGTGCAATCAGTGCGGAGCCTCCTTTACACAGAAGGGCAACCTTCTGCGCCACATCAAGTTGCACTCGGGTGAAAAGCCCTTCAAGTGTCACCTCTGTAACTACGCCTGCCGTCGCAGGGATGCCCTCACGGGACACCTGAGGACTCATTCAGGTAAGTGTAGGTGGGGGACCATCCAGGGCCTGCTCCTCACCACACCCACTGAGAAGACAGCGGCATTCATGGCCACCAAGCCTAGGAGATCTTCTCAACCTGGAGAGGCAAGCGGCCCCGTGTCGGGGTTAACCAAGCTGTGAACTTGCTGGAGTGTTTTACCAGCAAATAAGTGACTAAACTTATCTCGCACTCATGATCCTTCACCAGAACTGTTTTTTCACCTATTTCTTGGCTGATTAAAGGTTTCTGTGTTAGGTTTTCATCTTACAAGCCTCATGTGAATAATCCATTTCATGGAACTACAAACATGAATTAAAGCTGAGGAATGTTTTAGGGTTTGGATGGCATTTATCCACATACCGAGATAAAGTAAGGTCTAAATCCAATAGGTTTTAAGCCACAAAGTCTCAAAAACCTCCTGCCTGGTAGTCATTCTCAACTTAAGGAGTGAACACCACCTACAGCATTTAGCAACTCTTATTTGTTGCACCTTACTTTGAAAGAAAGAGGGCGGAGAGGATGGAGATTGTGGGAGAGAAAAAGACAATAATTTTTTTTTAAAAAGAGAACTCCTCTAGAGTTTTTCAGTGTTTTATCTCAAAAGTAATATGGAAATAACTGAACTTTTCCATTACCACAAACCTCTTATTGACAGAAGCCATGGTCACATACCTTCTGTGAAGCAAAACAAATTTAGCACAGTTAAAGTGCCTTCAAAAGCAGCATGTTGTCTCATCTAGTTTCTCAAGCTAATCTGGAAACGCACTTTGTTATTTGGACAGCAGATCTCCAAAACTCATTGCTGGAATTGACACTGGTAACTTTACTTACCAAAATTGGCTTTGGGACCAAGTTCTGGGTAGCAGAAAGGGAGCTTGCAAAAAGACATTTTTGTGTTGCGTGAAATTAAGGAAATGCTTCTCTAGCTCACACATTAAAGAAAAAAAAGATCCACAAGTCCAAAATAATTTCCACTTCTCCTGTTTGGTCTTGGCCCAATTCAGGAAAGCACATCTTTAAAATACTATTTTGCCACCTTCTCCCCTGTTCTTACTGATTTTCATGGTTGCAGAATTTTTAACATTTTTTCTCATATACATGAAATCACACCTAGATGCTTTCGACACACAGGAACCCGTGGCTAAGGAGACAGTACATGAACTACAGACTGATTAATTGCTACAATTGACATGACTACATGATAAAACAAGTCTAATATGGATGTCTGAGTCTGATTTTCACCTGAGAATTTGTAAATAAAAGTCAAAAGCTAATCTGTGTAACCATCTGCAGTTGTGAATTTACATATAAGGTGACAGTTTGCCATGCTAAGACAAAATTCAGCTCCAGAAGTCCATGAAACTGTATTGTGACTGTGAAATTCCTGGAACTACCTACATCTGGATTGGTGTAATACAGAAAAATATTTTGTCATGCCATTTCTCTTGAATTTCCAGAAGCAGAAAACATATGAAATCTACCATTGTCCTAAAGGAGTTGAGCTGATTCTGATTACATCAGACCCAGCTGTGGGCAGGTGTCTCTACTTATACCACGAGTTCCCCTGTTGGCAGTCTCTTAAGGGAGATGAGAACTAAAGCATCTACACTCAGACCTTTGAAGTTGTCTCAGTTTCTAACTTGTGTAGATGTCGTTTTTGAAGATTTAATGTCACAGTTCTTATCTGATGTTAATCATCTGAAATCAGCTTGCAGCACCCACAGAATTGGCCTATTGGTGTAAAGATATGCAACTAGTTTTCCATTAGTGTTTTTTGGTTTGGTTTGGGTTTAGGTTTTTGTTGGGTTTTTTTTGTTGTTTTTTTTAAATTGATGAAATCTGTCTTCAGTTCAGCAGAGCACGCATTTATTTTTGGAGTGAGCTTTTTTTCCTCTTGCTCTTGCCATTATTAATATGATGTTGAATAACTCGTCTGTATCTCTCAATTATTTGTGTTTTCTTCAGTTGGCAAACCCCATAAGTGTGGATACTGTGGTCGCAGCTATAAGCAGCGCAGCTCTTTGGAAGAACATAAAGAACGCTGTCATAACTACCTGCAAACCATGAATATCTCAACCAGCCTTTATTCAGGTAATAAACGTGCCTGTTTGGGGGTTAATATTGTCCTGTCACGTGTGCAGAGAAAGGGATGCAAAAGGAATAGTAGCATTTGTGGCAACTTTTGCTCTGTGGAGGCACACACACACAGCCCAACAATATGATATTGCATCTGGATTTGTTCTAGATTTGATAAATATTTGACCATTGTCTCGTTTAGCTCAAACAGAAAGCCAAAGTGAAGCTCAGTCATGCAGCAAAACACTAGCCAGACCTGGAAAATTTCTGTTCACCATATCAAGACAGCATGACTACATCATGTCACTACCTTTCCCTTTTTCTTGGAATCCTATATCACAGTGCTCTTGGTGATGTATACTTGATAAAGACTTAATATCAGTGCTCTGATAGGGCTGCAGAATCTTCTGCATTACACATCTCTGGCTCTTCCTAGGCACAGCTTAAGGCTTGTACTTGTCTGCCAGAACCAACTCATCTAGCAAGGTCTTTGATCTCACTCTTCCAAGCAAGAGGACATGAAGCCAGAGGCATTTAGTTTAGCCAGTTTGACTGACACAGTCCAGAAAGGCTAATAATTTGCTGACAGCCTTCTTCCCAACCCCCACCTCCTTTAAAAATGGGAGGGAAGTGAGGAGCTGTTGTGCTTCTGTGAGAGTATGGTTTTATGTTGAAGATAAAGAACATCAAATCTAAACCTATCCCCACAAATAGAGCAAGCATAGTGGCATTTGGATTTTTTTTCTTTAACAAAGATCCTAAAGATATAAAATACTTTTCTGTGTGCAGTTTTAGATAGAGAATATAAGAACCAACTTCTGTGGTGGAGTTTAATCCCATCCAGTAAGTTACCTTGCTTGCATACCATTTTGATCTTGTTAGTGTATGTTATTTGGTTTGTCAAAGGACAAAAATGGAAGGTTCTCTTTGACCTATTTACAGTAATGCCTCATGTAATATTTTCTATCTGGACAGAACCAGAATATGTTTTTACATGATATCAAATAATGTAAAGTATATGCACATAATAATAGCAATGAATGCAGCTGAGATGTTTCTGGCAGGCAACATGTTAGAGCAGCGCCTCTCCTAATTTCATTGGGGGCTGGAGAATGTATAAAAAGAAAAGCTCAATGTAATATAGAGTAGGCAGCAATAGTTATTCCTCAAAGAGATGAAAGGATTTAAAAGCAAATACTCTGTCTTGGGATTTCAGTGTCTGGCACATGGATTTGAATGCCTGCATGCAGAACATGAAAATCTGTGTGAATCAGTAACTGAACTACTACTGAAGTCTTATTAAGCAAAAATGTCCAGATGACACTGGTGTCAGGAATCATAAACTTCAATAAGATATAATACAATTTTACAGATGGGCCTTTGTTTATAGCAAATCATGACTGGAGCGTTTACACTACCTGAGGATTGAATATCTAATATCTCTTTAAAACTTGGGGAATTTGTGAATGCTCTGGAAAAATTACTTCTTACTTGCATATACTGAAGTATCATATAAATCGATATTTGATACAATAGCAGTGCTTTTGCAAATGAAAAAAAAAAAAAAATTAGAGGATTAGCTCTGGGGCTACGACCTTGTAGCCAGCCAAAGACTTCACTCTTTAAAAAAATGTAGTGTTCAGTTAATAAATGTATTGTTTATATTTCTAAAAACTGAAACTTTCCTGCATTCTTCCTAGTGTTTTGCACTCTAATCTATTCTACTTCACTGCAAACATACCATTTTGCCATGTTTACATTATTTCCCTTATAAACTCAAAGATTAAAGTGTACAATTTAACAGCTGAGAATGAGTGGGTGTCCTGGAATTTTTAGTGCATTCTACATTATATCTAGAAAAACAAGTAGCTACATTGCCACTGTTCTTACAAAGTTTTAAAGCATGATATGGAGCTATTAGAGCTGTAATTCAGGCCTCTCCTTTTTTTTGTCCTGACTCAAAAAAGCTGGGACAAAAATCTACCATAGAGCATCTCATTTGACATTCTGCTACAGCAGAATTGCTTTTTACTGCATTTGGAAAATACCTGTGTGGTATACATAGAAAAAAATGTAATTTGAAAGGACCTAAAATGGTAGAAGAAATAATTCTTTAAAGGGTCAATTGCAAATCTCCAAGCATTTCTGGATTTTCATTTGGAAAGATGTGCTTACTTATTTATTTATTTGGTTCACAGACACCAAATTGCAAAAAAATTGTTAATCCAGCTGATATCAAATTTCAGGGAGGTACAGTTGCAAAGACTGGAAATTAGTATATAATTCAATTTTTCAATTTTTTTAAGTAGCAGTTTTAAAAGTGTGAAAGTTTGGAAGTTGAATACATATCTTACCCACTCTTCAATTGACTAGAAATCAAATCTTACATCCCAAATAGATTTTTCTTGGTCATTTAACTTTTAACTAAAAATCCAATCTTTTGTTTCCCTGTTGAACAGGCTGCTTTAAAACATTCTCTGTAAGTCTTGTCTTAAAGTGGTACCTGGAAGCCTTAGCCAGCACAAGAGGCTGGCATGTGCTTGTTCAGTGATGACTAGGTACCATCAATGTTGTTTGCTCTTCTGCACCTTCATTTCCAAATTCTGCTCCTATATTCATTGATCACTATTTTTTGTGTCTCGTGGGGCTGGGGCATAATTCCATGAGGCTCATTCTCAGTGTCATTGTCACTTCAGTACATGCTGCTGCAGCAGGGGTTCAAGAACTGTTTGTATGCTCTTCAGTTTCGTATTGCAGAGTGGTGCAATGTAGGACACTTGACTTGCACCTTCCAGTTATCCGCCAGACCCTGATTACACATCTTGCAGGAGCAATGAAACTTCCACAATCATCCTTTTATGGCACTGCCATATTGCCAAAAAATAATGTTGCATAGGTATGGTGTGTTCTCAACTGTTGAGAAACACCCAGGCACCAGAGTTCTGTGAACCAGTAAATCCAGTGATAAAACAAACTCTCAGGAGGCACAGAAGGCAAAATGTAGCAGAGTGGTGCACCTAGTTGAAATAGCCTGCAGAATCAAAGTCTAAAAAAGAAAATTTTGCTTCTCCCTTTAATAGCAACTCACAAGTTCAGGAAAAAGATTCATATCTTAGCAGCAGGTAAAAGTAAAATTAACCCCTTTCTCTCCTGTATCTGACCTCCCTGGCAAAAAAAAAAAAAAAAAAAAAAAAAAAATCAGTTGTGCTGTGATCTTGCTGCATATCAACTTTCCTTTAGATATCAGAAGTCAGAAATACCATTCCATACACCTTTCATAGTCATTGTTTTAACACTACATTTTCATACATCCCATCTGTCTCTGCAGGAAAGTACTGAAGTAAAATGTAGTGAAAGTGAAATAGTCTCTTTCCTAGAGCATCAAATCTCCTTTCTAATTCTCTAGTGTCTCAGCAGCAGGAGGTTGGAAAACAGGTTTGAGTACTGCAAAGCAGTGTTCCACTATAGATGTGACTTTATAAACTTACATCGTTATTTAAAGTCTACAATTGCATCAAGGAAGTGCAGAAATATTTGTGGGGGGTGGGGAAGGGTGGGGAGAAGTAACTTGCAAATACATCTTCCACAAAAAAAAACCTGCTGAAGAAGCAATGATCATACAGGTGGCTCCTCTGGGAGAGGTGCAGAGGTACAGTTGGGGGGTGACAGTGGGAGGGTGAAAAGACTTTTTGTATGGTGCTCTGTGTCCAGTATAATGTTAGGACCTCATTTATTTGTGGCAATGCAGAGTGGCTGTAGAACAAGGGTGGAGTGATTCCATTATGTACAGGCAGACACCTTGCAGTTGCAATCTCATTTTTGTATCCTAAACGAGGGAAACATGAACATGTACTTAGATTAATCAGCATGAGGGACTTTGTTACCAAGAGTCAGCAGCGTCCTGTGTCTGCAGTGGTGAGCTCCTCCTCCCAGCTGGTTGGGAGCTAAAATACCTTAGCTGAGAAACAATAACCTGAAGACAATAGTTCCATTAAAATGGAACAAGCTTGCCTAACCCTTCTGATGTCATTTGATTTCAGTCTTAAAAGAGGAAACTAACCAGAATGAAATGGCTGAAGACCTGTGCAAGATAGGGTCAGAAAGATCCCTCGTGCTGGATAGACTAGCAAGTAACGTCGCCAAACGTAAGAGCTCTATGCCTCAGAAATTTGTTGGTAAGAGTTAAACGTTTGCTGTCTCCTAAAAAAATAAAACAAACAAACAAAAAACCAAAACAAAATACCTCACAGGATTTTTACTTTTGCTTTATGATTTTATTTGTTTTACTAAATTAGCAATATCTATCTCTATAAAAGCAGATGTGTTGAGGAAAAAGAGAAAGACCAAAACTTCTCCAGCATACATTTTTGCATGTTTGATTTTCCACATCTGGAGATTAATTTTAAGTCTTTTTCGTGTCTTTTTCTAATGCTTGTCAACCAGATCATTTCAAGATCTGGACAGGCTCTTGAAGTTGCCTTAAGAACCTGAAAATAGGAACAGAAGTTTCCTATTGGGAAAGCATTTGACTACTCTTTCAGGGTTATTTTATTAACAACTTCTTGGATGACATCCAGATCTGGATATCTTGGTGACTGTGAAGACTCGTGTGAATAGTTAAGCATAGGCTCAATAAATATTCTTCACCCCTTCATAAAGTGTGTATACTTTTACAGCCTGAAATGAATCATGGAAAAAAATAAACCTACATCTGAGAATAAAACTTAAATGAGAAGGTCTTTGAGTACATTCTATAAATTATGCAAAATTATGCTTCATACTCATTTGCACCTAATAGTTTTTGTCTTAACAATGAAAAAATGGAGGCTGCAACTATTAAAATGGAGGCTACCCCTACAAAAATGGAGGCTACACCTGTATTATTCTGTTTGGTAAGCCTGTACCAAGTAGTGGTTGTATCAGTTTTGTAATAGTGAGACCCACAAGCAATATTTTGTCAGCCATGTAGAGTTAGTCTTAAATTAATAAAAACATGAGAAATAGAGGACAGCTTATATCCCTACCTAGTTAGATTCTTCTATAATTCTCTGCACATTCATTTATAATATTCTCTAGGAGACAACCAGAGAAAACTGAATTCCTTGGAAAAAAAAATATTTAAAAAACAGAAACATTAGGAAGGTCTTCAGTCAAAAGTCAAGGCAAAAAAAGGCCAGGTTATGGGACAGAAATTCAAAAAACACCTTCTTCAATGAGGACAAAAAGGTGAAAGGAAAGTTAGTATTTCTGAGACAAGGAAAGGAGAATCTCAGATACATCAGGAGGTGTAGCAATAGGTATGAGATTAAATTCAAGATTGTCTTCGAGTCCAAAGGCAACAATTCCAGGAGGCAAAGATAAGAAATATGCTTATAAAAAGACAAAAGTTGTAGTAGAGGTAGTTACCAAAAATATATCAACTGTGTGATGCAAACCATATTCATTTAGACACTCTTGTAACTGATTCCATTAGGCAAAGTACTAATTCTCTGAAAGCTCCAGGAAGAACAGAAGTATTAAAATTTAAAAGGTACTAGCAAGTATCCTATATGTAATATATCTGTGGGTGTGGACTACCTTTTTCTCTCTCCTTTTCTCTCTTCACTCTGGGAAACAGTAAAGACAGCCAGTTTAACTATGAGTTTTAGGAGGGAGAAGTTCCCTGTCAGTTAGTTATTCAGAGTGCAGTGTAGGAAGAAAACCTACTGACAGCAGATACTTATGGCAATTGTCTAACCTTCAAAAGGACAAACTTTTCTGACAAGAAAATACCCCCAAATCCTTTCCTTTCCAATCTTCACCTGCTGCTTCATGTAATAGGTACATTCCTGATTAACACAAGGTTGGACTGGCTGATCAGGAGAGCTTTTGGGTAATAAAACATGTTTATTGCTGTAAATTACCGTGTCGTCCCAATCGCCGTGCTGAATTTCAGGGAGAAGGAGTAAATGGTATCCTTCACATAAAGGGAAATACTGTCTGCTGCTTCACTACTTTTTCTCAAGCCTAAATTCATTATCTTTCAAAAGTGAGATTGTTCACCAAATTAAGCCAGTTACCTGTAAAATTATCTCTGTATTCCAAACTGGAATATCTCCCAGACCCAAAAGCAGAACTGGGCCATCCAAACCAGACAGTGAGAACTTCAGACAAGGTTGACATGTTTATCATGTTAAAACAATAGGCAGCTAAGAAAAGTGAG
Source organism: Chaetura pelagica (assembly GCF_000747805.2). Classification (NCBI taxonomy): domain Eukaryota; kingdom Metazoa; phylum Chordata; class Aves; order Apodiformes; family Apodidae; genus Chaetura; species Chaetura pelagica. Next base: position 1,808,698 of record NW_009952435.1, read on the forward strand.
GGTTTAAAAACCAAACAAAACAAAAACAAAACATACAAACAAACAAACAAAAAAGTGTCCACATGCACTGAGAGCATTTTTACTACTTAGGTACCTGCTGCAGAACCCTGAGCTGTGCAAAGCTTGAAGTGCATCACACCATTAGCAGTTTAATTTACTTATGCTCTAATACCCACAGAAATGAGCTATTATTTTTAATGAGTGTAAGTATTACCTGCATTGCCCAGATATAGAAATATTACCTGCCTACCTCAAGTTTGTGTCTGTTTCAGATAGTCTGCTTGGAAACAAATTTTTCCTATGAGTACTGGATCTTCTCAGTCCAACTAACAACCAATTATGCTGCATAAAGCAAATACTACCCAAGAAATGGCTAAAAAAATCATGCCTTCTGGAATTTTGTGTCTAATGAAGACCAGACCCAGTTTTCAGTGGTAACATGGAATACAGTGCCCATGGAATACGAATTATTTTGTCCTCATTTTTTTTCCCCTTGAGTGAAGGGTATATATATATATTCATTTTAGGAGACTTTTTTGGTACTTAATTTAAGAGTCTTTCACAACGTCTATTTTGAATCTTAAGCTTCAAAGAAAACTATAGGATTAGAAGAAGTAAATCTGGAAGAAAAATAATGCATCCCAGTAGAGAGGTGCTCAAATGGGCAGACTAACAGGGAAAGGAAACAAGAGGAAGCAGAAGCTTGTGCAGCACAGCTAGAAGGTGTCTCTACCCATACCCTACATCCCTTATAGGAACTTACGCAATGCTCAAAGTGCTGCTTTCTCTGCTTGCAGAACATGGTCACACCAGTGTGAAACCTTATCTTGTGGGAAATGCAGACTGCAAGACTTTCTACATTTTAGCCCAATCATTGCAATAGTGTCATGCTAGAAGTTCTTTGGGCTCTTCATTGACTTTGAACAGTCAGTCTGGGTAATTGTTGATAAAGTGAAGGTCTTCTGGTAGAATTTCCATGCTCCTAATAGCATTTCTTTTCTACAAATTAGGACTTTTCAAGGCCTTCCAGCAAATGTCGTGTTGATAAGGAAACAGTGACAGCACCTCACAGAGATGTTTGTGGCTTTCAATGAACTTCTCAGATCTGCAGAGCTAGAAAATCCATCCCCAGTGTAAACAATATGCTATCAGTAGACCCTAGGAACCTGTGGGATTTTTTTACCCCTTTGCATTTGCACAAATTTATTAGGGGTCTGATAATAACACTGATGGTTTACACTGTTTGAGAAGATCCTTCAGGTTCATAAAACCACTATCTGTGCATTTGAATAGTTTCTCCCACTCCTAACTTTTACCTTCTATGTTTTCCTTAGTCCAATCTGTCCAGAAATTTTTAGAAACTGTAGTGAAACTTAGTGCTCAATACTAGGGTATCCAGCTACAGTTACGGTAGAGTTACGGTAGAGTTGTGCAGTCTGATTTTTTAAAAATTGAGTCCCCCCCTCTACTTTTGGCATCCCAAATCAAAGTTGAAGTTACAAGTAAAAGTCATCTGGCTCTACATAAGGCTTTTTACCTTATAGGAAAAATATATTCCAATTACAAATGCACTTAATTTTTTTCCATGGCTCTTCACTGATAACTTTTTGACATAACATTCCTAGGTACATGAGTAGCTTCTGGCAAGGTGTCTAACATGGCTTATTTAAAAAACAAGGGGGGTGGGGGGGCAATATGACAATTTTATTTATTTATTCTCCAAAATTACATATGATCACATTGCCAGTGTGGGTTATTTGTAAGAAACTGAAGATCTACAACTAAAGGAAGCAATTTCCAGTCTGAAGTTGTAATTTTCCAGGAAAAAATATTGATAATGTGCTTCATGCTCTGAGACATGAAGGTAATGTTCACAGTAACTGTGCTGGTACACTGTCCTCGCTAACCACAAAGACATGTCTCAGCTCACTGTAGGAGAGATGAGGAAATCCAGTCAGAAAGTAGAGAGAGAATAAACCACTCAATCTAGAGCTTCCATGAGTCCCCATGTAGTTATTGCCAGAATCTGTTTTCACCCATTTGCTTTTCCAAAGACCTCAAATTATTTTACAGGTTAAAAAAAAAATACACCAACTAACTTTTTTTCTGACCACCTATATTAGGGAAGTATGAATAACTCATGTGAATTTCAGAGGTGGATTTGATCAGCTCTTATCTTCCATGCTGCTGTTTTCTTAATCCATGCTGTTTGGATCCTTAGTTATATAGAAATCAATCCTCTAATTCCCATCTGTTTTTCTCTGCAGGTGAGAAATGTCTGTCTGATCTTCCATATGATGCCACCACCAACTATGAGAAGGAGAATGAGATCATGCAGACACATGTTATAGACCAGGCCATCAATAATGCCATCAGTTACCTGGGAGCAGAGTCCTTGCGTCCCCTTGTCCAAACACCACCAGGAGCTTCTGAGGTGGTGCCTGTCATCAGCCCCATGTACCAGCTCCACAAACCTCTCGGGGACAGTCAGGCTCGCTCCAACCATACAGCTCAGGACACCGCAGTGGAAAACTTGTTGCTGCTTTCCAAAGCCAAATCTGTCTCCTCTGAACGGGATGCCTCTCCCAGCAACAGCTGCCAAGATTCAACAGATACAGAGAGCAATAACGAGGAACGCAGCGGTTTAATTTACCTGACAAACCACATAGGTCCTCATGCAAGAAATGGCATCTCTATAAAAGAAGAAAGCAGGCAGTATGATGTCTTGAGGGCAGGTACTGACAATTCCCAGGATGCTTTCAAAGTGATCAGCAGCAGTGGGGAGCAAGTTAAAGTTTACAAGTGCGAACACTGTCGAGTCCTTTTCTTGGATCACGTGATGTATACGATCCACATGGGCTGCCACGGGTTCCGCGATCCGTTTGAATGCAACATGTGTGGCTACCACAGCCAGGACAGGTACGAATTCTCTTCCCACATAACTCGAGGGGAGCACCGTTTCCACATGAGTTAAAACTCCTCCTCAACAGCTGTGTTACTGGAGCTGCATGAGCCACGACGGCAACAAAGCACAAGTCAACTGGACAGTAAAAGTAACGAGAGAATCAAAAGTTCAGATATCTCCCACAAGAAAAAAGATTTTCCTTTTGGTAGCACGCGTTGCAACTCAGTTTTGTAAAATGCCTACTGAAGTTTTTACTGAAAATGTTTGATCACAAAAAAAACCCTTTAGTAATATAAGTAGGAGCTTTTGTAGTCATGTAGCTGAAAGCCCTTCCCTTAACTGATGCTTCTTGCAAACCTCCCTTGCCAAAACTGTTAACCATGCGCAGGATGCACCATGCGGACGAGGACAGGACAGGCAGGAGTGGCCAAGCTTTCTCTCTTAACACCCTGAGCACAGAGCTCTAGCACCAGATGTGTGTTTTTTTGACTTCCTGGTATTATTTGACTCCTTTGGGAAGGTTAAACTCAACAAAAGATGGAAGAGCTCATCTCAGATGACTTCACACATAGCTGAGGGTGGGATGGGACCCCTCAGCCAGAGGGTCCTGAATTGCTTTGATGGTAAAATTAGAACATTTCCATCTGCAAGGGTGCTGCTTGTATTGACATCACAGCACGCCTTGCTTGTGTCACTAGGCAGGTGAGCAGGCACATTAAAGATAGAAGAAACACCCTTGTAAGATACTCTGTGAAGTACAAATTGCATTTAATGTATAGAAAAAGGGTATTGTTGGCTCTTCTTTTAATAAATGTTTTTTCTCCCTATCCAATAAACCACCACTTTTTGTTAAGCAACCCCTCCTCTCTCTGCATAAACAAGTTACAATATATTTAATTTTTCTTTCTTTGTGTGATGTACAGTTGAGAAAAGCACTAGATAGAAATATGTGAGAAACATCTCCTTGTGCACATTTTTCATCTTTTTAAATTGCTCAGAAAATATCCAAATGTCTTCTTCTTACATATGAAAAAAAATCCCATTTTGCTTACACAGAAGATGTCATATTGTAGATTGTGTGGCTCTACTCATCAGTGTTGCACTTAATTATTTTTGAAGCACTGAGCTGGATTAAACCAGCCAGTCAAAATTTGTCGCCATCATTTCACCATGTGCTTTAAGTTACTTCTATTTCACTGGAACTAATCTTAAGTCTTTTAAAAATGGTGTTTTGCTGGATGGAGACCAGAGACTGCAGCACTTTGCAAAATGCAGTAAAATCCAACAAGAGCTTACTCCATGGTGCTGCACATACTGTAATTTCAGCTAGAATAAGAACTTTTATGATGAATAGTTTTTAACCTTAAACACAGTTGATATTAAAAACAAACAAACAAACAAAAATCATTTAAAAATTTCTTCTTCTTAACTTCCTCTTCCAAACAGTTCATTCCTCTCCCTGAACACCCTCATACTTTAAGATTGGGCAAAAAAGAAATTTTTGCAGCTGCATAAAAATCTATCATCAGCACTGCAATACTTCCTGGGCAACATTCTTAAAAAAACCCCATCTTATTAATGTATAAATACTTCCAGTCTGCATAATACATGGATATTATCCAATAAACACAATCATACAACAAACAAGACTGACAGTCTTGTCGTCCAGTTACACAGTCTCCACTCACAAGTGCATGCAAGCACATGTAGATTTCGTAAAAGAAATTAAATGGAACCATGAACTCTTGTACCAAGGCCAGTTTGGCCTGATAGATGTAGCTATATTTGTCACACATTTCCTACATTTACGTACTGTTATTATAGGCAGGCAGAGTTTCTTCTGCTTTCACTTTTGCAGGTGTAAGTCAGGAGCAACAACACTGAAGTTAAGAGGAAAGATACTGATGAAATAACAAATTAGAAATACATGCTTTTACAATCTCATATCTTACCATTTTGTGCCAACAGTAAGACACTCCATATGACACATGTGCATATACCCACAACAGTGAAAACCAATTACTAGGACATGTTAGCCAGGCCAGTACAAACCTGTACTAGGCCGGTGACCCCTCAAAAAAGCAGTTCTGCAAAATACAGACCCAAAAGCAACCCTTCTACTCCCATACTATAACAGTTGGCTTAAGAGACATTGTTGCTTGTTACCTTCCAGCTTGAAACACTGTGCTGAGGGCGGGCACAAAGAACCATCAGCCGCTTTCATGCTCCAACTCCGATTGTGTCATCAATGCCAGCTACACACAGCTTCAAGACAGACTGCACCTGACAGGGAGAGTAATACTGGAGCCTTCTGTCTTGGTTGGGAATACTCTTCATTGACTGGATGGGAGGCCCCAAAGAGTTGTGGTGAATGGAGTTTAATCCAGCTGGTGGCTGGTCACAAGTGGTGTTCCCCATGGGTCAGTGTTCGGGCCAGTTCTCTTCAATATCTTTGCAGTGATCTGGATGAGGGAATCAAGTGCACCCTCAATAAGTTTGCAGATGACAGTAAGTTGGGAGGGAGTGTTGATCTGCCTGAGGGCAGGAAGGCTCTGCAGAGGGACCTGGACAGGCTGGATCAATGGGCTGAGGCCAGTCGGTGACATTCAACAGACCAAGTGTCAGATCCTACAGTTGGGTCAAAACAACCCCAGGCAACGCTACAGGCTTGGGGAAGAGTAGCTGGAAAGCTGTCCAGAGGAAAAGAACCTGTGGCTGCTGGTGGACAGCCAGTTGAATAGGAGCCACCAGTTTGCTCAAGTGGCCAAGAAGGCCAGCAGCATCCTGGCTTGTATCAGAAATGGTGTGGCCAGCAGGAGTAGGGAAGCGATTGTACCGATGTACTCGGCACTGGTGAGGCTGCACCTCAAGTACTGTGTTCAGTTTTGGGCCCCTCACTACAAAAAGGACATTGAAGTGCTGGAGTCCAGAAAAGGGCAACAGAGCTGATGAAAGGTCTGGAGAACAGGTTTTTCAGGGAGCCTCTGAGGGAACTGGGGTTGTTTAGCCTAGAGAAAAGGAGGCTAAGGGGAGACATTATTGCAACTACCCAAAAAGAGGTTGCAGTGAGATGGGGAGTTGGTCTCTATTCCCATGTATTAAGCAATAGAATAAGAGGAAATGGTCTCAAGTCATGCCAGGAGAGGTTTAGAATGGATATTAGAAAAAATGTCTTCACTGAAAGGGTTATCAAACATTCAAACAGGCTGCCAAGGGAAGTGGTTGAGTCACCAATCCTGGAGGCATTTAAAAGATGTGTAGATGTGGTGCTTGGGGACACAGTTTAGTGGTGGAATTGCCAGTGCTAAGTTAACAGTTGGACCTGATGATCTTAAAGGTCTTTTCCAATCAAAACAATTCTATGATTTTGATGAAGAATGATCTGAAGAGGACCCTTAATGGTGGAGCTTACAGTGATGAGTTTCCTTTTTTTATTATTATCTTTTTTTAAGTAGATATGAGTTCATATTTTCACAGTTGATATTCTTATCCCTTTCCACTTTACCAAGAAGGGACAAAGTAATTTCCCAGCCCTGCCGCAATGACCTGTGTGAAGTCAGGTGCTAACTGCACAAAACCATTCTGCTTTTATTGCTTTTACACCTTTTCCTACTTCTTTTGGATTTAGGCCACTATATGCCCCATGCCATAATTTTTTTAACCCTTCATTTTAAGTCAGCACAAGCTGTAAAGGGGAGGGGGACAGAAGCTTACTCAGGTGGTTTTGTTTCTTTGCTTTTACTAAAATCCAACGCAAATTAAGCCACGTTCATTAACTGTGTAAACAAGCACAGCTCCAGTAGAGTTTAAGACTTCCTTGAACGTTGCTTTTTTAGTATGATTTCTCTGCCTTTGCACCATCTCCATGCACACCTGCCCCTGTATGTGTTTCTGTGTCACTTTTCTTGTCGACATGCACATGCCCTGTCTGTATTTGTGGGTATCCTTAATATTTTATATGCATATGCAATGTTTATATATATCTAAAATGGTTCACATGACATGATGATGTACTGTCAGTCAGAGTGGTTTTGTTTCCTGGGTCTGGAGTTTTCTTATTTATTCTATACCAGAATATATTGATGTTGTATATTAACTGCACAGTAGCATAAGTAAGTATATTAAAACATAGTTTATCAGAGGGCATAGTCAGAAGCAAAGAGCATTCTCTGTTCACAAAAGCACTTTTGCAAGTTTGCCTTTTTTCAGTGTTTTTCTCTTTTTTGCACAAAATCATCTTCAATTTGTTCAGAAACATGGGTCTCAATAACTTTATTTATGATAAAATGCAAGGATAGTGTGGAACTAGGGTGTTGTGTGTGTGTACAATGAAACAAACTGTGCCCTCACAAAAATAGTTTAGTCTCCCTTTTTTTCTTTTTTTCTTTTTTTTACTATGGTGCAATAACTTGATATGGTTTAGCTGAGCCCTAAAACGAGCAAATATGACGAATGGCTGTAAGTTTATATCTGTTTCTCAAAAGTAAAAACTGCTTCCCAGCCCTTCCCCAGACACTGCCTTTTCTAATAGAAAAGTTGTATTTTGCCTTTTTTTTTTTTTGCTATGCTTTTATATTGTAACTTCAATTTTCTTTGAGAACACTGTATTTAAAAAAAAAAAGCAAACAAACAAGCAAATGCCATAAAAATTGGAAATGTTATTAAATTATGTCTGAAAAGAGAGATGTATCTTTTTAAGACAAGGGAACGTGGTAAAAAAAACCAAAAACACAACAAAAAAAACAAAAAAACCCAAACCAAACCAAAAAAAAACCAACAAACAAACAACAAACCCGAATGTCAGAACATTTCTGTCATTCTCCAAGTGGGTGAAGAAGTCATTCAGTACAGAGGGAGGCCCTGTGTGTGTAGGGGGGTGTTGGGGTGGGCAATGTATGGTGAGATGCAGGTGGGCAGCCTGGCGGGCAGCAGGGGAGCGCTGAGCATCGCGCGGCCTCAGCCTCTGCTGCCACACCCAGAGCCCACGGCACGGTAAGTTCATCCTTGCTGTCCTCACAACCCAGCTTCTGTGGCCAAAAAAGAGCCACGCTGTGTCAGTCACCCTGCACCCACCAACAAAACCAAGCAGCCTTGCTAAGTCAGCTGAAAATCAAGACATGAATTGGCTGCCCCCTGTTCAGAGTGTCCCTGGCCACAAAGCTCGCACAGCTCCTTTGAGAAGGTGAATTAGAGAAAGTCACTTCCTTTCCAGGTCTCTCCTCTCGCCCTTCCCTCCCACCAGCCAGCCAAAGTTATTACAGAACACAATTACTTCTGCATGTAGAGTCATGGTAATTCAAAATAAAACACTGAGAAATTATTTCTATTTGCCATAACAAAGGTGATTTCTCGGTAGGCGTCCCCATTTCCTTCAGATTCCAGCACAGTAAATTTCACATCACATATTTAATGCAAACAAGAACCACTGGTTTGCTTAGAAAAAAAACATTGCTTATGAAGTTTTAGAAATATTTTTTATTATTTGTAAAACTCTATTATTATGAACAACATGAGATTTAAAAAAACCCCACCAACTCTAATTTTATTACAATTAATTCTTTTACAGGTTCCTAAAATCTATAGATTTTGCTTAAATTACTGATACGGTTTCATCATAAACTATGACTACTTTTCTATAGGAAGGAACCTTTTAATGTCCTAATTCTTTTGTTTACCCACATAGCTAGTTCTCAGTAACTAAATTAACTACAAATTCCTGTTTCAGGGGGTGACTTTTCTGCCAAGTAAACATAGTCTGTTAAATACTAAACAAAAATAGACCAAATATAACATTCTCAATCAATGTTATTAAATTCTTGACCTAAAGTAGAGGTGACCACAGATTTAAATGCAAGTTTGTGTACCTAAAAATCTATTCTGGATCTAATCTTCCAGATTAGATCTAAATCTAATCTAATCTAAATCTAATCTTCCACTTTTCAAAGACTTGCTTAAAATCATCATACTGATATTTATTCCTACTCCAATAGCTTGATTAAATTGTAGAAACTCTTGTAGGTGCCACAAGACAAGTTGTTTCACAGACATAAACGACGACTACCAGGGATGAGTATTTTCAGCCTGGAGTCCCTCAACAGACTTCCCAATCCATATACAAGCAAGTAAACATCAAAACAGAATTAAGATGTGCCCAGCAACCAACATTTTCTAGTCAGGCTTTGAAATCAAGAAATACGCTAAAACACACAAGATTCTTTAGCAGATTTCAAAAATGAGAACTTGCAGCCAGACCTGGAGCACGCAAATCTGATAACATTGCAGTTTCCTTTTATTTGGGGGGTGGAGTGGACAGTTCTAGGGGGCTGGAGTGAAATAATTCAACATCTTATTTGAAGAAGAGAAGTTAGAAACGCTCCTGACTTTGCCAGCACACGGAGGATATTGCACAGGTTTTGTCAGCTGGTGAGATGGTGAAAAATAAAGGACAAGCTTTCATTGAAAGCTTCGAGTTTCAGCAGCAATAGCAACAATTTGAAAGCTGAAAATGTTGCAACTGGAAAATCAAAATGTTTGGTTTCTGAAAAAACTGCTTCTGCCTGTCTTGTGGACCTAATTCTCTGCTACGGGCCAGGCAGGTTGTGTCCACCTTGTGGAATGCAGTCAGCTTCTTGTCTGGAAGGAAAACGGTACAGGAGAATAAACTCTGGTTCAAATGCATTATGAAAGACAAAAATCCCTCAGGCTTGGCCTATGGAAAGTGACAGAAGTCTTAATCTTAACAGAAGATTCATTATCCTGGTTTCCCAATTTTAATTTCTGATGCATCTTTTTTTTTTTTTCCTGGCTACACAGATTTTGAATTTTCAGGGCTGCCAAACATGCAATTCTCTGTCACTGGCAGCTGCAGACATGCAGCACCTCTGAAATCCTGCCATAATTGCCAGAAGATGGGTTTTCAGAAAACAGGAAGGCCAAAAATGTGCAGAGTTTGGCTGAAAATGGGATAGAGGAGAGTAAGAAATCCACAGCTGGGCTTCAGACAGCTTTCATCACATTTGAACAAGAAAAAGGGTGCAAGCGAACGTGGCTGAAGCCCTGCTCTTGCTAAATGAGCAGATCCCTGTTAACTGCAGGGAGCCTTTGGCTGCATTAGGCATGAAAACTCTTCTGGTTTGTGTTTCTTTTTATTTAGGGTAAGGTCTCACTGCTTTAAAGCCTGGCCCAAGACATGGAACAATTCCTGGTTTTATCTGTCCCGACCACACATACAAAACATGTGAGTGACAGAAGGCAGCTGCTGCTGCTGCTGCTGGTGGCTGCAAATCACACAAACCAACGCCTTCCTGTCCCTTGGGAGAGAAGTGAAGGTTCTGGTTTATAAGCAGTTAGAGAAGAAAAAAAAAAGAAGAAAAAAAATTAAAAAAATCTACACCTTGCAGCAGACAGTGAGCCTGGGGCTGGCAGGGTGAGGAAGTTAATCAGCACCGAGCAGGCTGTTCGGGATGAGGCCAAACAGATGGCTCGTCTCTGAAACGGCAAAACGGGAAGCAGATGTGGCCACCGCTTCTCCCCATGCATAACTGGGAACCAGCCGGTTGGTGAGGAAATTTGCATAACAAGGATAATTTGGTATCAAAACTGTCCCTAGAAGTGATCTGAATGGATCTGGGCACAGTTGACAGTTTTCACTTCTTGTTTCCCACTCAATGTTCAGCCAGATTAAATTTTAACTTTGAACCTCCTGTTTGCCTGAGGTTGCTCTCAGCTATCTCCTAGGGAAACCTGCGGTGCAGGCAGGGGGGACTCGGCAGGTTTCTGCTGAAGTTTTCAGGGCCAAACCCCTGTTCGGTCCCTGCTCAATCCATTGAAATTTTAGTGACTAATTTCAGTGGGCTCCGATTTTCAATTTGAAGTCCAAACACTTCACTTTCAGTCCTCTGACTGCAAAGCCTCACCATCCCGGCAGGGCCCTTGTACCTGCCAGCACTGCCCAAAAGTCTTTACCAAAAACGCTGGGAAAATAACACTAAGATTGAAGGAGCAGTTTAACACATAGATATGATGTACTACAAGTAAGGGAGGGGTTTATTTTTTCTGTTCCTCCCTATTTTTTTTCAAAGGCAATAGTAATGTCTATTTGACTACAGCTTTTACTTTAATAGTGTTCCTATTGCATTAACAAGGACTAAACATACTGCAACCTTAATATATCACATCCATTAGAGGAAAGATCCAAAAAGCTCTAAACATTAAGGGAGGTTCAAATCTCAGTTCAAACATTCCAATTTTGTTTCACTGATAGTGGTAGTGTACAAAAAAGTACCTTTATCATCTTAGGGAGATTCCTGCATGAATCCATGGGAGAGAGTATGGGCTCATTCTCCACTGTGTTGGAGAAAAAGAAGAGGGAGTAAATACTTCCTCAAAACATAGATTTGCCAGCACTAACAAAAGTATTGTTGTATTAATTTTACTTTTCTTTTTTAGCACAGCAGGCATGCAATTTAGCTCCCCACCTCAGAAGTCCTACTCTGAAACTTTTCATTTTTGCATTGCATCCAGTCACTTAGTTCTAGACTAGTATTATATATAGAATTTTATTTGCATAGTCTAGCAAATGCACATGGGAAATGCACTTAACACACACGTATGTAGGGGGTTTTTTGGACTCATTAAATATTGGTACAAATTAAAATGATTACTTCTGCTTTGGAAACATCTGTCTCGCCATCCCTTTGCAAGAGCAAGCTGGCTGTGCCACAAACCGGTGCTACCAAGGTCTAACGCTGATGTTCTGATAGTAACTGACAGGACAATTTCTACTGCAGTAGTAAGAGTAAACCCGAATAAGTGAAAATAATCAAGGTGCTGAAGAACACAGAGTACTAACAGACCCTGCAGCTCGGGCACGTACAGCTGCTTCTCCCCAGGTCACAACTACACTACACTTAACTGAGCTTTAAACACAGATTGGATCCTGACCAGCAGAAATAACAGACATACAGAAGAAGAAAAGCTAGAGCAGTTTTATGATGACAATGAAATGCACATATTAATAGATGAAGAAGTTTAAAATGAAGCATTTTCAAGTAAAATTTCAAAGCCCAAAGCCAAAGGAGGAGACTATAGGCATTTGCCTGAGTTTCATTAAATAGTTCTGGAGAGCCAAACCATTTGGTTATTGAAGGCAGCGGGCAAATGTAGCAGAAGTGATAGGAAGACCAGAAGGGAAATGAAGGGTGATAAAAGATTGGGTGGAAAAATTAAGACATCAAGTTCAGCAGTGAAGAAATTATGCTCTACCCTAAGAGTTATTACTACAGAATTAAAAAAGCCAAAAGCAGTAGATTTCAGGGAAAAAAAAATAAAATACTCTGCTATTCTTAATATCTGCATGGCTTTTACAGTAAGGGTTGGCCACTGCTCTTGATTCTCCTTCAACCTAAAATAAATTTGTGAACTAAAACTATTCTTGTTTGGATTTTAGAACTTCCCCCCACCCCACCAAATCCAGACAGCCAGTGCAGGTGTTCTTGCTATACATTCATACTTCCTTTTTTCTTCACTACCTGACAAAGCAGAGAACCACATAGTGTAAATCTTTTTTAACAATTCCTTTCATGTTTTCATTAACGTTAACAAACATTCTCTTTTCTTAATAACCCAGTATCCAGAGACACACAGTTCTGGAGAATATCCATTTTTTGTTTCAAATACAGGAGGTGTGTAGCTCTGTCGACTTCAGGGAGCGTGTGTGGGGGTAAAATTACAGTAAGTAGGAATTACTCTGAACCAAAAAGGAATACAATTTCATTCTAGTTTCCAAAATCCAAGATACCATTTTGGAAAAGCTGGTAAACAGCAGCACTACTGTGAAACTACTACATCCTTCCCCCTTCCCTGAAAGGGAAATTGTAGCACAAAAAAAAGCTTAAATTCTTTACTTAAGATCATGCAATGAGTTTTTTACACAATCAGGATTAGTGGCCAGGTCTTTTAACACGTGCTTATTCTCCAGCCACAGACTAGGCTTCCTCTTCAGTGGGTACTAAATCCAGAAATCCCTATTTGCAGTCCCTTGCACTAACTCCTAAGAGCTGTAAATAGGCCACAGTCCAAATAATTCAGGCTTTAGAACACATCAAAGTGTGTGTGTGCTCTATGTGTATACACTATAGGTGCATCTAATTAAAAATATTAAATAACTTATATACTTTTAATAAACAGCTGCAAGTTTTCCTTCCACTGCTTTGTTATTGAAAACATCTTGTTACATAAATTTACAGGCTATTTTGACCAAACATATAAAGACACAATCCTTTCCAGGATCAGTTATTGAAATTAAACAGCTTTTGCTTTTGCGAATGTGTTAAAATTACATGTAAAAGAGGAAAACTGTACTGAGAGAGGGGCTCTCTGCCTGACGTGTGGCACTGTGGGCTCTTTCTCAGTTTTCCTTTGGACACATCATGAGCTGCTCAAATAACAGTTTTATCATGACCAGCTGATTTAGCAAATTGGGATGCTTTCCTAAGCCTTAAAAACAGAATGCAAAATCACTCTATTTGCCCTCCCAACTATGTCAGGAAACATAATAATAAGAAAAATAAAATCAATCAAACAAACCCAAACAACCCAACAAAAAAAAAAAAACAAACCAAAAAACCCCAAACCAGCAGGGCAATAGCCCCGTGAAAGTATTACACTTCAAAGCAAAAGAAGCCTATGTTGTCTTTAGTTAGCAGGATCATTTACAGCAGAAAACAGAAGGCTCGCTGGAAACTTTGCACAAATACCAACGTGCAAAATAGAAACTTCAGATAAGCTGTGGAAAGAGGGTGGGATTTCCAGAAAATAGGGAAGGACTTGTTACACCCTCCTTGTCAAATTTTGCAGGATCACCACAGCTTCTCTGGAGAAACAGTATCTGCAGAAGGGGAAAGCTAAGAGCTTTCCTTTTGGTTCTGCTTCTCCTAAATAAACTGCTTGCCTAATTTCCTTTGCAATTAGAGAAATATTCAACTCAAAACCCATCCTTTCCACATCTTACTGTGCTGTGTACTTCTGCTCCTAAGCTTCTGGCCAGTTCCATGATTCTGTATTATGAATACTGTAACTACACCAATACTTTGCTTTATCTCAAACCCTAGGTTGCACTAACGTTAAGTGAGGTAAAGTCATTGGGGCAGTAAGAAGAGGGTGCTGGTGCCCTTCAGCAGCTCTCAGAAGAGCTTCTCCAGAAGGCCTGCAGGAATGGAGGGCTGAGTCCCTTCGCTATTTGGGAAGTTACACAGCTCATCTTTCTCAGTGTTTTCTGAGGTCATCCTTGGAGCTTTTTCCCCAGAAAAGCAGAATAAATGCTTTCTCACAGGCAGGGTCTTGCTTCCTAAGCTGTCCCATCGTGACTGGCTCCTAACAACTTTCCCAGCCTATGCATCCCACCCAGCATCTTCAGCCTGGGACATGCTCTGCTCAAGCCCATCACATATTCAAGTGTCCGAGCTGCTGGGAGGGCATGGGCAGGAGGGGAGTAGGTAGTTCTCCAGCCCTGGCCCTTATCCATCAGACAACCACCTCAGGGACATTCATCTGACTCCAGCCTTAACCAGGCACCTTGAGACACCCCATTTCCACTTGAGGGATGTATTCAGCCCCACAGCACACCTTGGCATGTTGGCTAGCCTGTGCTTAGAAAGGAACACTTGGAAGAAACAAACATTCAGAGGTCTGGTGGCAGTGGAAAGGGGAAAGTAATTCACATAATGCAAAAAAAATATATTTAGAGGGTGGTAAAATACAAAAAATGATGTCTTCAGAAAATGGCACTTGGCTCATTCATGGCTTCTTTGAAAAGAAAACACTCAGAGGAACAAGGTAAATGTGAAAAAACACTGGCTTTTGCAGTCAGCTTTCTAACAAGTTTTATTGCAGTGATAAGAAAAAAAAAAAGGAAAAAGGAATAGTATACGTGCCATCTACAATCAGCAAAGTGGGCCTGGAAACAGCTGTCACAGAGATACATAACTCATAGAAGGGATTTATAGACTTTTCTAAGGTAGCCTCATATGAGTTTAAATTTAAGCTATGTATCAGGAAAAAAACAAAATACGGATTTGGATTGATTTATGGAAGTCTTGAAAAAGTATGTAACAAATTCTCAGACCCCACAGAGCACCTTAGACTGCTCTAGGAACACAACAAATCAAGCACATGTTCCAAGCGAGGCCCTCTGTCCATTCAACAGCAGGAGAGCCATGTTAGATGGCATCATCCCAGGTGCCAAGAGGACACTCCTCCAGTGGCCACCCCTAGCAACAGCAGCAGTCTGTTCAGACCCACAGGCCAGAAGAAAAGCAAGATGTCCTTGCCATTTCCTTTCTCTTCCCTCAGACAATTGGTCTTTAAGGCAAATGCTCCCTTCAAAAGAGGAAATTGCAGCAGCATCCAGCTTTCCCGCTGACCATCCATGCCACCACGCCGTGCTGTTGCCTTTCCAGGGATTTTCTGAGCTGTTCTACCAGGTTGAAGACCCAATCTGTAGTCCAGCAATCTGTTGGTTCAACACAAGGCCTGGCTGAAGCAGACTGCCTGACTCAAAGAGCGTACGCTTCCTGTTGTTGGCAGAAAGCGAGACTACACGCTGTTCCCCCTTTCTTCCTTTAAAAACAGTGCCAGGAATTGATGTAAATGGGCTGCAAAGCATCTGACCCACAAAGCAGGGAAGTGAGAAAGTGTAGGACTCAGGAAGATAGAGCAGTATTAGCCACCTATATCTAAACATATTGGGGTTTAAGTATGTTCAAAGACCTTGGATGGTCTTCACCTGAAATATGCTCAAGGAGCTGAAGTCCTGAGCAGCTCCAGAAAATTCTTTCTCTGAGAAATCACTCAGGTGGTTTCTTCAGTCAGTAAAACTATCTATGCCCACCAAGACAGGCGTGCCCCCAGCTGCCCAGACCACTAAGCCAAACATCACCCAGAAAGTTCACTAATTGTCCAGCACATAGGAGCTCTGTCTTCTGGGGCTTCTCTCAGGTGGGTCAGGAGAAGGTTCCTGCACCACTGGGGCAAGAATGGTGCCAGATGTTTGACCCTATTATGACAACACTAAGGATTTTTACTTGCAGGGTCACATGAAGAGAGCAACAAATGCCATTTGCTATCAGCAAGAACTCAAATTAAGACTGTTGAATTAATTGGACTCAGCTCCTGTTACCTACCTGTTCTGAACTACACTTCAATGCAATTTCAGTATCGTCAGGCTGGGAAACTGCTCATATTCATTCATTTACTCTGTGATTTAAGTTCCTGAGATTGAGGATCAGTTTCAACACAAATGCACTGTAGCAGATTTTTCACCTGTTTCCTAACCCCAGGGCAATATTACAACCTGAGACACAAGATTAAATTTATTTTTTAAAATAAATAGGGAGTTCTAAAGATGTCAGCTTGGTTTTCACAGCTCCCTCCAAAAAATCCTAAAAATCGGAGTCCACTCCATGAATAATCCTTAATAAATAAAGCAATAATCCTTAAGAAATGCCAGTAAGAAGTCATTAATGGGGGATGACTTTAAGGGACAAAACAAGGAAACAACTTTGACTACCCCTGGGCCTTTCCTTAAGAAATGCGTGAACTTCTTTGGGAAAAGATCTCCATCTGGTGGCAGGCTGTAAAAAAGATCAACACCAAGGAAGTGTTACTTTGAAAAGATTGCTGTTACCAGGAATGGTGTGGATTTGTTGTGGATATTTTTTTGTCCATAAATTTCTAAACTTTCTATAGGATAGACTGAGCAAGGCAGCTTGCTAAGTTTGTCCTAAACACATGGCTAGCAAAAGCATTTGAGCTTCTCTGCCTCACGTTTCCCATCACACAACTTTTCCAGCTGACAGAACTGTGGGAAAGACATCCCCAGCCTGAGAATGATGAGAAGCAGCAGAATCATGGCCATCTGCATCTGCAAGCAGGTGTGTCCAGGATATTAGGACTCACCTACAGACAGTGGCTATAACCCTCTGTAGCAATACAAATAAGGCAGAACTCCTTTCCCACTGCTGTAAGGACAAAATGGCTCTAAAAAGATACACATTTTGATGGGGTCTATGTTACACAGATGAAAGGTAACTTTTCCTGGTATAAATTACTCCTGTTCTGACTAGAGGAGGGGGGTTTTCTGTCATAAATATTCGGGGAGTTGTTCTGCCATAAGTATTTTTAAAAGCACATAAGTAGTAGTTACCAGGAATTAGTCCATAGCATGCTCAAGTTTGTCTCTTCTGACAAGGACAGATTTACAGACAGGGCATTAGCATATCTTTTTAGCAGACGACAGTAAAAAGTTCCTAAAATTTTCATCTTGAGTTCTCTTGCGTTTCTGTGGTGCAAAACTTCTGGTTTTGGAATGACCTTTGATGTCACAATGTTTAAATTATCCCAGTTCATTTTTTTTCAGTCAGCTGTAACACTCACCATGATACAGCAGTGAGGCACCACAACTAGCAGGGTGGAACCATTGGCATTTATCATTAAAATCACTGGGAAAAAAAATCACAAAGGATGTTCAAAAAATAAGACTAAACACAGAACCTGGGAAGCAGTTTGTTATTACCTCCTCCCTTGTCACTGTAAACATGTTTTCTGCCTCTTCCTTCACTCTTGTTGTAGCTCTACCAGCCCAGAGTTTCCGTGACCTCCTTGAAAGTGGAATTTATATCTTTTTTCTAATTTTATGTTATGGCATCCTTGGAGTCTCTGGAACCACAATAGCTTGCAGAAACCAGCTTCCAGAGTTCATGTCCTCTCTGGAAAACACCTCTCCATAATTTATGAAAATTGGGGAGTCTTTATTATTTTACTTACATGGCTTATCCTTCACGGTAGAAGATGTATTTCCATTATGTAGTGTAAATATTTAGAATGCAAGAAATACAACATATCAAGAACATTTGAAGTCCCTATGTCCATACCTCACACCTCTATTTTTCTTTTCTTTTCATATTTTCAATTAAAAAAAAAATCCATAGGCGAAACAATAATAAAGGTTAAACTTTTCTTTCTTCAGAATATTGAACTAAATATATGAGCACAAGCTATTTCATGACAACTCTTGTAATAGCTTTTATTGGTTACATCAGATCTGTAAGAATAAGCATCACCAGTTCTAATTGGCATAAAATTAAAATTTTTCTTTGGAAAAGAGAAAATAGACATATCTTAATCACTGCTGAATAATATTTCTAACTGGTGACACCTATTATTCTGTGTAACAGGTTTAGGTGGAAGGACGATCCCAACTGACAGGCATCCTTTCCCCTGGCTGTAGGTAAAGTTTTACTAAAAGAGTATTATTATTATCAGTTAATCAGAAAATCATAGAATCAGAGTCAGAAAATCATAGAAGCATCTCTAAATTTAAAAGAAGAAGCCTAGGAAATTTTACACAGAATTGTCATGGTTGGAAAGGACCTCTGGGATCATCCAGTCCAACCATCAACACAAAAAAAACCCAACACACAAACAACAAACAACCCACCACCCACCCACAAAAAAACCCAAACAAGCAACACAAAAAACCCCACCACCTCAGCCACCAGAGCATGCCCTGAAGTACTACATCTACATGTTTCTTGAAGACCTCCAGGGATGGTGACTCAACCACCTCCCTGGGCAGCCTGTTCCAGTGCCTGACCACTCTTTCAGTATAGAAATTCTTCCTAATATCCCATCTAAACCTCCCATGCTGCAACTTCAGGCCATTTCCTCTGGTCCTGTCATTATTTACTTGGGAGAAGAGGCCAATCCCTACCCCCCTGCAACCTCCTTTCAGGTACTTGTAGAGAGCAATGGGGTCTCCCCTCAGCCTCCTCTTCTCCAAACTAAACATCCCCAGTTCCCTCAGCCGCTCCTCATATGACTTGCTCTCCAACTCCTTCACCAGCTTGATGGCTCTCCTCTGGACACCCTCCAGCACCTCAATGTCCTTCCTGTAGTGAGGGGCCCAGAACTGCACACAGTGCTTGAGATGCAGCCTCACCAGTGCCGAGTACAAGGGCATGATCACCTCACTATTCCTGCTTGCCACACTATTCCTGATGCAGGCCAGGATGCTGTTGGCCTTCTTGGCCACCTGGGCACACTGCTGGCTCATATTCAGCTGGTTGTTGACTAACACCCCCAGGTCCTTTTCTGCTGGGCAGCTTTCCAGCCACTCTTTCTCTGGAGTTGTTGTGACAGAAATGCAGGACCTGGCACTTGGCCTTATTGAACCTCATACAATTGGCTTTGGCCCATCGATACAGCCTGTCCAGGTCCCTCTGCGGAGCCCTCCTGCCCTCAAGCAGATCAACACTCTCACCCAACATGGTGCCATACTCAAACTTACACAGGGTATACTTGATCCCCTCATCCAGATCATTGATAAAGATGTTGAACAAGACTGGCCTCAAAACTGAACCACTGGTGACCAACTAGATTTTACTCCATTTACCATGACTCTCATTTCATCTTTCATTACATTTTAACACACAGCACAGAATTAAAAACCTGTACAAACTGGGGAGGAATTTCCACAAGACACTGCCTAGAATTTTGTGATTTACTTCTGAAAACAAAACAAAAGCCAGTACTGTTTTTTCTTGACTGCAAATACATGAAGATGGCCTTTCAAAGCAATGCATTAGCAGACCTATCATTTAGTTTCATGAGCCCACCATTTCGTTTCATGAACCCAAGTGTTTCCACTTCACAAAGCCCAGCGAGAATTTCAGATTGTAGTATTCCAGTCCAAAAGTTGGCAAACTAATCTGAAATTGGAGTTTTCTATCGGCAGAATTCAAGGAAAGTCTCAGTTCCTGGGAACTTTTCTCACATAGCTTTGGTGAAAAGCCTCACAACTGCCTGAATGCATTTCTAGCTTGGATGTTTCATTATGGTGCACACACCAGTAGCCAAAGGTGACATGTTCAGAAGTATGACAGAGCACAATGTGCCACCCTATCCATGAAGCCTACAAGCTAACTCAACTTAAACAGAGGAGCACTCAGAGTGTTGAGAGACCATCTAAGCTGCACACACCCAAGTCAGGATGAACTACATGGTTGTGACGCTACAACAGAATCGACAACAGCAGCAGCCCTGCCCCTACTTGAGCTTGCACAGCTGCAGGTTCCTCTTTTTTTTTTTTTTTTTTTTTTTTTTTTTTTTTTTTTTTTTTTTTTTTTTTTTTTTTTTTTTCCAGGTGGGGTCTTAAAACAGTGGAGTAGAGGGATAGAATCACCTCTCTTGACCTGCTGGCCGTGCTTCTTATGATGCAGCCCAGGACGTGACTTGTAGCTGTGTCAATGTTTTCATTAGTGATTTAAGTGATGGAAGAAAGAGGCTCCACTGCATAATGCTGCTGCTGAAACCAGCTGGGAAAAATGGGAAAACACAGTAAAATCAAAAACTCATGAATCTGAAGACAAACATTGTTTGAGCACCTGCAGCTCAAATCATCTTCAAGCCTTATTAAGTGCTCACCAAAACCAATTCCTCACTTCCATAAAAACTACAATGTCAATAAGAGAAGTGAGAGTTTTGTTTGTTTGGTGGGTTTTTTTCCAAAGAAATGTTGGCTTGGGAGTAGTTCCACAATTTCTATGAGAAAAACACACCAATGCTCTCAGAGACCAGTCTGCTTTTCATCCACTTGCTGTCAGCAGATGATGATCATAGCTGCTTGATCAGCTTTTTACATCCTTGTGTTGGCACAGTTTTCTATAAATGAAAACCCATCTGGGGATTTCATACTGCTCTGAGACAACTTAGCTAATTTAAATACAAGACGCACCAAGAAAATTAAGTCTGAATTGTCTTGCTTGCTAATAAGACCTCACCTTTCCAGGACTGCAATTGTTTACCTTTATTTAAGAGAAACTAGCAACTTGTGCATCAAATATTGCTGAACCACAAAGCCAGGGATGAGTCCTGCATTTCTTCTTATGAAGTTCAGCCAGCCAAAAAGAATAAATAATAAAGCACATAGGTTTTTACATACACTAAATAGATTCATTAAAGTGGATTTATCTGCACCATTTCCCTTAAATTACAGTCATGCCCCACTTCCATGAAAGTTTCTGTATTTTGTGAAATCATGTTACTGGGGATCTAATCTCATTTGGTGGCACAGGTATAGCAGGTTGTGACATACATCTTGGACTAATACTGGAAGTCCTGCTGACTTGCGAGTCCTGCAGCAAAGCCCAAATATTGCTAGATGACTGAAGAGGGAGTCGTATTATCTGCATTCCAACTAAAAAAGAGAAAGAAACTCCACCTAATGTTCCCATTCAGTATTCTTATGTATTTTCTATAACAAAAGCATGCTCATCTAACTCAAGAGAGTGCTAACTAATGTGAGGAGGAAGAATATTCATGCCTGGTGCTGTGGGTCTTTCACCTTGTTCTCAAGTTCCACTTTCCAGAGGGGAAACACAGCAGCACAGCATTTTTCTCACCGTCCTTGCTGTCTTAGGAGGCATTTTATTTTCTGTCACTCTGTGCATTCTCACTGCTCCTGTCAGCAGAGCCATTTCCATTAACATATGAATATTCAGATACATAGATGAGCACAGTATGCTCACATAGCTTACCAGAATAACTCCCAGCATAAGTAAGGCAATTATTTAATCATACATAAGGGTTTTATTACCCTTGAGCAGCCCTTAGGTTTTACTACATAATTAAAACTCTCTGGGGTTTTCATTCACTTGCTTGAGAAAAGATTTTAAAGAGAATTTTTCATTTTTCATTAGGGTTGGAGAGATGTTTGGAGAAAGCAAACCCGCTGAACTTATATGAGAAGATTTAGTCTCATAATCTTTACTCAACTGGCGCAAAAGTCAATTTGGATCCTATCACACATTCTTACAAAATAATCTAATTATTCTAGTTTCACTATTTCAAAAATAAACATACATTTGCATGTCTGAATGACTACATCTCTCCAAAACAATTTTGAATATATACCAGACTTTAATAAAAACATAAGCTAAGAACAGAACTTACTTTTTTAATGTTTAAATCAAGATGAGCTCCAAGGAATGCCAAATCTTCCTAACTACCCTGAATGCAAGGTTCACCGTGGTCTCACAGCCCCTGTAGTTCCCAAATGACTTTAAAAAAATGCTACCTAAACAGTGTTAACCCATTTTTAGAAAAATCTACATATGACTAGCTTTTAAGCTCTGCATTTCTCCCCAACAGGAGAAGAAATGCTCTAGAGAAACTGAAAGCAAAGCATGGACACCACTGCAGCCACCTCTGCCACTTTAACAAAACGAATCCAAAAAAAAAGCTTTTATTTTCCATTTGGGGCAGCTGTGTCCAGCCAGTCAGCAAGGACAGGTTATGTGAACAAAAGGATTAGCACTTATTTCAGACCATAAGTAAGAACACCAGGAACAAGCCAGCTAGGAATTCTACCATTGCTACCTGAAGATTTTTTAATGAGGAACCCGGGTGATGTTGGGACACGGGATTTCTCCCTCCTGGCCACGAGAGCAGTTGGGTGCACTCTCAGTCTGAGGCTTCTCCCATCTTAGTTTGATGGATGCAGCTGATCCATCTTGTCCCTCATCTCCAGCTGTACAGGACTGAAGGTCACCAGCAAGACAAGCAGGGCCCCTCTCCAGCTTTGCAAGGACATCACATCCACAGAGCCTTTAAAGATTGCCACAGCATTTAAGTTCATCTAAAATCTATGTCCCTGGCTTAAATCTGGGCTCTTCCCAGGTGCTGGTTTCACCCTACTTGCTAGCTAGTCCAGCATGAAGATCACTGGCAAGTTTTGTTAGTGAAGTTTGTGCACATAGCAGGATCCCTACAGGACCTGGCTCCAAGCACACCGGCTGGCCCTCAGATCCTACAGACAGTGACCCACAGCCTCTTCTCCAGTTGCAGGTACGTGGGCAACAGACACAGATGCCGCACAGAGAACAAAGTCAAGCCGTAAATCATCAGAAAAAGGATTTAAGAAGCTGGGATATACCACAGCAATGTGGCACAGGGCTGTCAGACAAGATCGCTGCTTACATGAATTGTCCCCTTTTCCCCACTTTTCTAATCTTCTCCACCTTGACTCTTTCCTTCCTCTGCTCCTGTCTCGTCTCAAACAATGTGCCCCTAACCACTTTTGCCCATCAGTCCAAGTTTTGCCACATCCCTGTCCAAAACTGGTATTTCTGCTAACATGACCTGGGTCCCCTCAGCCTAGCATGGCATGGCATTACTGATAGAGCAGTGGGCCTTGCAAGAGTTCACCCCCAGTGCTCTCTTCAATTATATGTGATGTTTGACCATCCTGCCCTTAAATAATAGTGAAATTCCTTCATCTCTCATAGCAGCCATCTCTGTTTTTTCTCAGCTTCCCACTCTGTTGCTTGTGTTCAGCAGTTTCTCATGGAGTGACAAGCAGTTTCTCATGGCCTTTCCAGTTGTCAAAATCTCAGATCAGGGCCTAGGCCTCTGCCTGCATAATATAAGGGAATTTATTTCAAAGACAGAAACAAAAAGAAGTGCAGACACTCTAAATTATCATGTGTTTAATATGCAAGAGTGCTAAAGAAAACTTTCTACAAAACAGTTAGGATGCAATTATCTACCACAACCAAATGTCTGGTTCCAGGTTTCATAGAGCTCTAGGTCCTTCGAGGAGACGCTGGGCCGCACAGTTCTGAAGGCACTCTCAAAGTCCACAAAAGCAATAGGCCGTACCTGGTCTGGCAAGATGGTTGCAATGTCCATGGACTGAAGACTGCGGATGGGGCCCAGAGAAGCTTCTCGACAGAGCTGTGTCATGTCTGCCCCAGAAAATCCATTTGATTTCTTAACTATAAGCGCAATTTCCTCTTCATTTAGAGAGCAGTGTTCCTTTGACATTAGACGGGTAACAATCTGCTTCCTAGCTGAGGCTTCTGGAAGAGGAATGTACAGTCTCTTCACTAGTCTCCTCCGGGCAGCTTCATCGATTTCTTGGGGTCGATTTGTTGCGCCAACCACTAGAATACGATCTTCAGTGGAGGTTGCTGCCCCATCTAACTGGACCAGAAATTCAGTTTTTATTCTTCTTGATGACTCATGCTCCCCCTCTCCACGCTGAGACAACAGAGAATCAATTTCATCAATGAAAATCACTGCTGGCTGCTGACATCGCGCCACGGCGAACAGCGCCCGGACCATCTTTTCCCCCTCACCCACCCACTTGGAAGTCAGAGAAGAGGCACTGATGCTAAAAAAAGTGGCTCCAGACTGGCATGCGATGCACTTGCCTATAAGAGTCTTGCCAGTCCCAGGGGGACCAAAGAGAAGGATGCCTTTAGGAGGACCACGTAACCCAGTGAAGATGTCTGGCCGCAGCATAGGCCAGACTACTATTTCTTTTATGGTAGCTTTAGCAAATTCGACTCCAGCAATGTCATCCCAGTTGACAGGGGGCCCGTGGTCCATGATCTCGTGCATTATGAGTTCAACCATTTTTGGTTCTATGTTTTTCAGTCGTTCATCTACAGGAAGCAAAGGATCTGTTGGTCCTCTTGCATGAGGCTTACACTCTGCTCCTCCATTTTCATTTCCATCTTGTTTTGGAACTGGAGGAACAAACTTGCCAAACGGACCCCGAGATCTGCCTGCACCCAATGATTTTTTCACACCTCCATATGAAAAGGCTGGTGCACGCTGGGGTAGGTTTTGAGATTTCTTCTTCTGATCCACCCACAGCTGTTCTTTTGCAGTTCTAAAGCTAGGAATACTGCTCTCTTCACTTCTGTTTCTATTCCCTGAAAAACTATCAGTTTCTGTAATAATGGAAGCTTGGCATGGAGCAAGGCCAGGAATCACTGCGCTGCCTTCATCAGCCAGACCATAAAATGCTTTTCTTTTTCCAGAATTTGCAGACCAGGCGGGTACAGCTGACTGATTGGAAAGAGACAGATTTTGTCCATCATGACAGTTGCTCAGCATTTTCAGAGAACTGCTACTTGTCGCTTCTTTGCTTCCAAATAATGGAGTTGCCTGAAAACCTGTATGAACCTGCTCACTTAAGGAGGCTGAAGACGCAGGAAGTGTATCCAAAGTTTTGGTCACAGGAGGCACACTGCTCTGAAGAGACTTTGAAGATGAGGGATGCTGAAGGAGATCTGGTGCCCGACTTGCACATTTTGCTGAGCCAGCACATAGCTCGGTCCCTCTAGCATTGCAGAAGACACTGAGTTTAGGAAGACCTGGAGCAGCAGAAGCAGTGACCTCTTTATCAGCTGGTACACAGGCATCTGCTAGTGCCATCTGAGAGCTCTGGAAATTTTTGCCAGCCTGCATCCTCCCTTGCACACACTTCAATTCAAATACATTATCTGTAGTCAAGGCAGATTGCCACTTGTCACTGTCATTTTGCTGACACTTTGCCAAAGTCAAAATGTTTTCGGCATAGTTATTCAAGCCAGTCTCCATGTTGTCAGAGTCAATAATTGCAGAGTATTTCTCTGCATATTTTTTAAACAGGCTGTCAGCACAGACCTGGGAGATCTCGGAGTTTGCCCATGCATACTCAATACGCAGGATTTTGGCACGGTATTCATCTGCCTTCTGTCCAGGTGTGCAGGTGCCAGAGGTAATAGCAAAGTAACTTTTCTGCCAGTCACTCAGGTGCACGGTGCTGTGGCTGGGGGTTTCCATCACTGACACTGAAACATACATCAAAATACCTGCTGTTATAAAATGCATTTCACAGCTACTTGCTTTGGCTGCTTTTCCCCTAAATACATACACATTAAAACATACATTATTTTAACTGAGAGAAATAGCACAGTAGATCTTTAAGCTACTTAGCCTGTCTGGACACAACACTATTCTTAAAAAAGCAACCACCTTTGTGGCATAAAGCCATTTAGAATGAGGTTCTCTTTTCCTCCTTGTCCAAAGAAATAAGAAAAAAAGAAAAAAAAAAAAAAAGTTCACTTCTAACCAGAGGTCTCCTGGGGAGGTAAATAGACTGCAAAGAATGGTAACAGATGGCCAAACAAAAATTGGCCTTGTTAAATGAAATCACCAGTGCTTTCACTCTTATTTGACAGAATATGGCACAGTGCAGAGGCAGGCAGATTATACATAATTGTCAGAAGAATAAAATTTATTACAGTCATAGTAATAAAAATAAAATAACGAAGCCAATAAATAAAAGTATATGTAAATTCTCTGAGGGGAGGTAAAAGTGGAATGGATAAGCCTGAATGTAGTAGACTTTCAGATGAAGAAAATATTTAGATTCATAGTAAATGTTCAAAACTACTTGTGCCACTTAGAATATACTAAAATGTCCCCATTTTAGTTTTGAGAAACAAAGCTCTTGTGTGTTTAAAGCAATGTTTGCTTATCAGTTTTAGAAAGCATAATTTAAATTCCTTCAGCATTTTTTTTTTTTACTTAAAGAAATAGTAAAGGTTACATTTGGCTAGGAAGGAGCATTTTGTTTGCCTTGAAAAGATATGCTTGCTTATGATGTATTTTCAAGTAAGTCTTTCTCTGCAATGTATCTCATGCAGAGGTATTTCTGGCAACATCAAGAATTCCTGATTTCAGAAGAGACAGAGGCACAAGCAGGACTATGAGAAACCTCCTACTGCATCAACAGGGTTTGCAGAAAGCTCCTAACACGGTAATTCTGACCTTCTCATCTGTCCATACGGGACATACATCTAGTATGACATGACTGAAATATATAAAATTATAATTTATCTTTTTTTTTAACTTCAATACGCACTGGGATGTTTCAGTCAGACTAATTAAATAAAACACCATTGAAGTGGAGGTTCATATATTCCACACCCCTCCCAACAGAGTATAAATAAACTTGCAGTCTCCTGAATCAGCTACAGACTGTGTGAGCACCGATGAAGGGGCAGGTGTAATGTACATGAAAGACTAGAGAGAAAGAGCTGAAGGCATCTGGGGTGTGTGCGTGGGTCCTCTCTATTTTGCCTCAAGAAGTGCTGCATCAGTGTAAGACAACAGAGAGCACTGTATGATTATGGCAAGGAGTGGTTTCACACATTAATAAAACAGTAAGGAGATACATTATTTTGGTTTGGATTTTGTTGGACTTAAGCCCAACTTTGTGGAGTTGTTTAGAGAAGTCAGTGTATCTTTTACGTGCAAATTCAGTGCCTTCACATGGAAAGCCAACTTAAATAAACCAACATAAAAATAAGGCTTCCTCTGAAAAATTACTGTTAACTTTCACACTGTGAGAAGTCCAACTTGCACCTTGCAAAAGAGGTGTAAATTCCCACCATAATCCATCTGTGGCCAAGCAACAGGTGAACAGGAGATGGAAACCTGCAGCCTTTTATTTCTTTTCTCGAAATAACTACTAAAACAACAAACTAACTGCCACTGTGCACGTGACCTTTCTTTGTAACCACTGAATCAAAAAGCATCTTATGAAACATAAAAGCCAAGCTCAGAAAAAAGTTCAGTAGCAGGCATTGGCTGCAATGAAATATTTCCATAGATTTACATCGTTCAGAATATAAAAACTCAGGTTCACCACCACTTTCTTAAAGATTTAGTAATCACCTTCACAGCACTGAAAGAAAGTTGTTCAGTTATCCCTACTTCTCCAAAGGAAAGGCACAAACACACTCATGGATACAGTCGGTCCCGCCTCAACAGCCGTAACTGCTGCCAGACGTTGTGGGCATCGCACTTTCTTTCATCCAAGTGTGTAAAGCGGAGGGTTTATCCCAGCGCTGCCCACAGCGAATTTCTGGCACCCGAGGGCGCAGCCCCAGCACAGCGCGTGTCAGCAGCTCCCGAGGAGCCACGCGCGGGATGCGGCCACGTCCCCGCACAAGCACCCACTGCCGCTCCAGCCCCGGGGAAGCCCGGCCCGCCCGGCAGGGGGGCTCACCAGCCCAGGGAGGCTCAGCCCCCTCCCCGCAGCGGCGCGGGCACAGCCCGAGCCCGCCCGGCCGGGTAGGCCTCCCCGCTCCCGCAGGCCCAGGCGGGTCCG
>NW_009952435.1:1837116-1839617 GCF_000747805.2 Chaetura pelagica
AGCCACAGGGCTGCCAGAGCTCCCGTGGCAGCATCACAGGCTCACACAAATGTACTCAGAAGAGCTGGACAAACCTTTGGGAGAACAGGTCTGCTAAAGCTCTCGGCAGCAGTAGCTGGACTCTGGCAGAGGGACGAGGTGAGTAACATGATGCCTTCTGGGGAAAAAGGTCATAAAATCATCAAACCATTTTGGTTGGAAAAGACCTTTAAGATCATCAAGTCCAACCAGTAACCTAACCGTGCTGAGTGCTGAGTCCAGTCCTCTATATTCCTAAGCACCACATCTACACGTCTTTTAAACACCTGCAGGGACAGTGACCCAGCCACCTCCCTGGGCAGCTTGTTCCCATGTTTGATAAACCTTTCAGTGAATAAATTTATTGTAATACCAATCTGGACCTTCCCCTGGCACAACTTGAGACCATTTCCTTTCGTTCTGTTGCTTGTTACTTGGGAGAAGAGACCAACCCCCACCTCACTACAATCTTTTCAGGTAGCTGTAGAGAGTGATAAGGTCTCCCCTCAGCCTCCTTTCTCCCCAGTTCCCTCAGCCACTCCTTGTAAAACTTGTTCTCCAGCTCCTTCAACAGCTTCGTTGCCCTTCTCTAGGGACACTGCAGCACCTCAATGTCCTTGTTGTGGGGGGCCCAGGACTGCACACAGTACTTGAGGTGCAGCCTCACCAGTGCTGAGTATGGAGGGACAATCACTTCCCTAATCCTGCTTGCCACACTATTCCTGATGCAGGCCAGGATGCTGTTGGCCTTCTTGGCCACCTGGGCACACTGCTGGCTCATGTTCAGCTGGTTGTTGACTAACACCCCCAGGTCCTTTTCTGCTGGGCAGCTTTCCAGTCACTCTTCCGCAAGCCTGGAGCATTGCCTGGGGTTGTTGTGGCCCAAGTGCAGGACCTGACCCTTGGCCTTGTTGAACTTCATACCTTGATGGGTCTTGGCCCATCGATCCAGGTCCCTCTGCAGACCCTTCCTACCCTCAGACAGATCAACACTCTCTCCCAGCTGAGTGTCATCTGCAAATTTACTGAGGATGCACTCAGAGCCCTCATCCAGGTCATTGATGATGATATTGAAGAGAACTGGCCCAAACACTGAGCCCTGGGGAACATGACTTGTGACCAGCCACCAGCTGGATTTAACTCCATTCACCACAACTGTTTGGGATGGGACATGCAGCTGGTTTTTTACCCAGCAAGGAGCACACCGGTCTAAGCCATATTTAGCCAGTTTCTCCAGGAGAATGCTGTGGGAAACAGTGTTGAAAGCTTTATTAACATCCAGGTAAACAACACGTGCAGCCTTTCGCTCATCCACTAAACAGGTCAGCTTGTCATAGAAGGAGATGAGGTTTATCAAGTAGGATCTGTCTTTCCTGAATCCATGCTGACTAGGCCTATCACCTGGTTGTCCTACACGAGCTGCCTAGCAACACTCAAGGTGATTTGCTCCATGACTTTCCCCAGCACGAAGGTCAGACAGACAAGTCTGTACTGCTCTGGATTCTCCTTTCGGCCCTTCTTGTAGATGGGGGTCACATTTGCCAATCTCCAGTCAACTGGGACCTCCCTGGTTAGACAGGACTGCTGGTAACTGATGGAAAGTGGCCTGGTGAGAACTTCTGTCAGCTCCCTCAGTACCCTTGGGTGGATCCCATCTGGCCCGATAGACTTTTGTATGTCTAAGTGATGTAGCAGGTTGCTAACCATTTCTCCTTGTATTATGGGGGCTTCATGCTGCTCCCCATCTGTGTCTTCCAACTCAGGGAGCAGGGTACACAGAGAGAACACCTGGCCCTACTAGGAGAGACTGAGTCAAAGAAGGTATTAAGCACCTCAGACTTTTCCTCATTGTTGGTCACTGCATCCAATCAAGGATAGATATTCTCCTTAACCCTCTTTTTGTTGCTAATGTATTTGTAGAAGCATTTCTTGTTGGAGTCCCCAGCTGGATGACACCATCCCACATTCAAATTAGTGCACCAACCTAGATGCAAATGAGCACACTGTGCTGCAGTCACACCTCTGGTATTAACATAGTCCCTTCTGTGTGGGTGCACATTTAATTCCCTAAGAGAAACATTTCTTACTGTTACTGTCAGGTTTTTGTTACACATCAAGCTTGTTACACCATTACTGCAGACAGCATAGGAAACTGCCTGCACTACTACACAAACTATCATCTATGACCAAATTGGGCTGATGTTTATAGTTGGTAGCACTGCTGCCATCAAATTTCCCCCAAGGCCTCATTTCCCTTGGGTTGCACAGCGGCAGGGTGCAAAGATGCTGCAAGCTTCCCTAGGGAGCACAGGCTGCAGCCAGGCAGGGCAAATGAAATGGGCCTCTACCTGAAGTCAACCCAAGGCACTGGGCAGCTGGGTCCAGTGACAGATCCAGCTGCAGGACTGTGCAGAACTTCATGGAAAGGTTGGCATCACCCCCGGTATGGCCAGACTTTTTCAGACTTGTGTTGCTGAAGAGAA
>NW_009952435.1:1839716-1860296 GCF_000747805.2 Chaetura pelagica
AGTAATTTGTTTGAAGAACAACACTTGAGAAAAAGTCACCAGTGGAGAAAATCAGGGCATTGACGTGACCTGAGTAGGAAAGTTGGACCCCTCAGAGCACATCTGGCATAAATGGGAAAAGCTTGGTTAAGAGTAAAAACAGACAATAATCAGTTTTGTTTTGATTTATTTTGTTTTGATTTATTAATTACAATTAAAACCTACATGTCTGTTTCACAGGCCTTGGATACAGACTTTAAAGCAACTCATCAGCTCACAAATCATAACAGAAAGCAGTAAACATCAGATAATTTTTCCATTTAGGTCATACAGACTCTAGATATGCTACTGTAGATATTATCCACCAATGATTATTTAATCTGTCCCCACCACCCTGGTCTTCAGGGTTCTCAGTTTTATTTCTCATTTGCTCCTGTCTTTGAGCAGTTCAAGTTTATGCATGTCTCAAGGTTTAGACTGCTGTTGTAAGGCAACTGCAATGGGAGTCCTGCTCCTCAAATGTGGTATTCTTACAGCAGACAATAAAACCCAACAAGAAACAACCATAAGCAGAATCTTATATGTAAAGGCAAGGGAAAATTAGACATTTAATCATTATAGTGAGATTCCGAATATAATATATTAGCAATACTTTCATAAATATTTTCAATATTTTACCATCAGTAATAAAATATAATCTGTCATTATTATTAAGTATTGCACTAGCACTCTACTAGTTTTTTAAAATATGTATGGTTACTGAAAAGTTACTTTTTCCTTCCTTTTCCAGTAGCCATGCTGTCTCCTTGGTGATGTGGATATTCTACTGAAGTACAATTCTGAGATTTTGTAATTATTTTTAACATCAAACACTATTAATCAGCACAGACTATATTAGCTTTTGCACACAAGGCACAATAAATCCAGGTTCACATATTAACTATTCATAAATGCAGTATTAGAGACACTTAAAGACACGTTGCAAAGTGACAGAACAGTAACAGCAGTTGTGTTCCTCTGTCAGAAATGTTCTTGTCAACACTTTTGTTCTTGAGTTGATTACATAGCCTAGATTTCATTTTCAAATGACCTAACATTAATAGTCTATGCAGGAACTATCACATGGGGAAAAGAGGGTTTGAGACACTGAATACTAAGAAGGCCTTCACCAATTACAATATTAACATAATCCCAGAATTTCAGAGAAATTTGAACAGTGAAATTCAGATTCCTATATTGGGCTGACCATGGGAAAACGTAATTCCATGGGTCTTGTCACTGCTATTTATTAGAAGATTTACTTATATCACTTCTTCAAAAAATAAAATAAGTTTTTGCTGCATCTATAATATTTTAAATTAACTCTTGTCCTAAAGTATTTGCCAAAAGGAGTTTTGGTATCTAGACAACAGCTTCTTCTAAAACTGATGCCCATATGCTGAAAATGTTTCATTGAATATCAGTTTTGGCAACATTTTCCCACAAATGCCTAGAGGGACCTGTGTCTGATTTTCAGCTGTTGGGAACGGTTTGCCTCTCCTGGGTCTGGATGTGCATCCTGCCCGTGTTCCTGTTCTGCAGCAGTTTGGGGCTCACACAGGCCTCCATCACCCAGCTCTGCTCTGGTTTCCATGGAGAAGTTCTACACCAAAAGCCTTTTACATTCAGCCTTGTGTTGCCTTACCTTATGCATTTCTTTTCCAACACTTCTTAGATTTTTATTTCCATTATAGCCACATAAACCTCAACAATTCCATTTCATTTCAGTGGAATTATCCCAGATTGACTCTGTGATAACTTTGACCAGAATCTCTTTTTTTCTTTTCCTGGACAGACCTGCTTATGTATTTCACATATGAAATACTGGTCTGCCTCATAGAGAAGG
This sequence comes from Chaetura pelagica, assembly GCF_000747805.2. Taxonomy (NCBI): domain Eukaryota; kingdom Metazoa; phylum Chordata; class Aves; order Apodiformes; family Apodidae; genus Chaetura; species Chaetura pelagica. The sequence continues at coordinate 1,841,581 of NW_009952435.1, forward strand.
TGTAATTCTTCCCTGGCTCCTAGATTCTAGTGTTTTCATAACATAAAAGCTGTAAATTTGTATCAGCCTGGCCCCTATGTGCTATGGATTGTTTCCCAAGTCAGGCTGAACTGAATAACATTGTTTTAAAAAATAATAATAAAAAAATAAAAGGAACAACTGCCAGCATTTTCCACTCTCTTTAGTCTACTAATCTATTGAATTGTGCTGCTACAGATACACCCAATTTCATATTGGTTCTGCTAAAGAGAATGGTGCTATCAGAATTTCTGATACCATAGCTGAAATCAGTGTCTTAGGAATTGCTCAATCACCTGCTCAAATATTACTTGGTTTTGCCAGATTAATTTGTCATTCCTTTATTTCATCTGCCACCTGTGACATCAGTTCCTTAAAGAAACAGTAATCAGCGTTTCCCCAGTTTGCACCTTGAGGTGATTAGAAATCACCAGAAAAATCTATCCGGTCCATAGTCAGCTTCTTTAATCCCTTCTGGGGATGGAGGGATGGAGGAAGAAACCTGAATAGTTGTGCAAGTTGTTCAAGATGCTTTAGAACTTAAGATGAGCAGTAGAAGGAAAAGATTAGAACAAATTCAAATGTAGAAATCAATCCTACAGATTATTTTTCTTGGAATAGCTATTTATTTTGTTCTTTACATAGAAATAACTGGAATTTTTGTTTTCAAAATGGCAAAAGTACTTATTCAAGTCAGATATTGTTTCTGACTTTTATTCCACCCCTTTTCTGGGTCTGCCCTCAACAAGATGACATATCAATGGGTTAAGTCAAGTACACATCATTCGACTTTCTCCGGAAGTTAACTGTTTTCCAATATTTTCATATTCCATGCATCACTGTTAATGCAAGAAAACCACCAGTGGGGGCAGCACAGCATATTTTGGGGGGTTAGTTCCTTTAATTTCAATTTTTATTGTAATTTGTCCTCTTATTTGTTAGCTAATATCAGAAATAAAGACTAAGATTTTTGCCATCACATTTCTTAGCACATTCTGTCACAGATTGATTACACAATAAAGTAAGCAGAATGGTAGCCATGAATAGAAATCACAGCTCTGTTTCACAGAACATAGCTTACAGATTATTTTCAGGTAATCACTGCTTCTAATAACTTGCTTAAAATATAGAATACCACATTGCACATGGCTTTTGACATAACTTAAGGAAGAGCTTTTAAGAGGCCTCATTGTGAATGAACAAATAGCCAGCATTACCTATTTGCTGAGATTTGACAAAATGGCTGTTTTAAAAGCAAAACCTTGAGAAGAAAATACAAAACCTGCCACAAGGATGGGTAGTGTTCGTTTGTGCTCACTCCCCCCTGATCTGGCTATGTCATGAAGGAAGTCTGGAAGTCCTAACTTTATTTACCAAGTTACTGCAGCCAGCATGTCATGACATGATAGTGCTCCAAATCACAACAGCAACATTTGTGAGTGCCTGTTTAGATAGGACCTGAATAATGTTATAACCAGGTTACTGAACTTCCCCCAACTTGTTTTCTTTCTGAAGTCATAGTAATGTTAAATTAATTGGTTATAACACCTCAGTTTTACCCATGAAGAAAGCAGTGGGTGTGCTAGAGATTAATGGGGATGATGGAGCAAGCACTAACCTTTCCATTTCCATTGCCTGGTTCAAGAAATGCTTTTGAGTACCAACTGGTAGGAAACGACAGTTGGAGCCCCCATGGCTATGTGCATTGGCATGATGAAACTACAGTACAGAGAAGGAATGACTAAGGTTACAACACAACTTGCTGGCAAGGATTTTGCTATTGCAGCTGGGCTACATAACAACAGGTTTTGTATTTTTTCCTTCATAATTTCACTTTCCCACCTGCCTCTAAAATAAAACTTGGCAGCACAGAGAAAGCCGGTTAATTACCTCCTCCTCGCTGCTACTTCACTGCCGTTACTGCTGCTGGTGCTTTTGCTCCCATGTTTTCAGAAGATCAGTTGCCAGCTGTGAGATGTGCTGCCAAGCAAACTTGATGTGGGTGGATTCCACTGTGCGGGAACAAACAGCAAAACGTAGCACAAACTTATCTTGCAGGTGGCACGGGACCAGATGAATCTTCTTGGCCTCATTTATGATTTTAAGAAGTGCCTCATTTAGTTCATTTGAGCCCTGAAATAATTGTAATTCAATGGATATGGTGATGATTTTCAGAAGCAAGTCTGGAATACTACCAAGCAGCCAAACCCAAGTACCACAGGTAACATGCAGCCACTTTCTCATCTCTCAGTGCTTTGCCGTCAAAGTATTATACAAAGATGACAGTGCAATAGATCATTTTTCAGCCACAAAGAGATTTATGGATTAACTGGTGTTTAGAAGCAGGCTTCACACTGCAGCATTTGTGATAGCTGAATGCTTTTTTGTGACCTAAGGTTGTGAGCTATGTAGCTTCATATAAAAACACTCGTTACTGCATCCATTTCATTACACTTTTCTTAGATCTAATCAAACAAATGTGGGAGGAAGCTTTGCAGTGAACTGTACTAACATTTGTAAAACAAACCTTCCAGTCTTCACTTGAGCATGGCTGCTGCAAGAGACTCTTTTGAATATGAAGTTGGAAATCTTACCTTCAGTTAAGAAATAGTTAAGATAATGTATGCCTGGCATAAGTAAGTTTTACTGAGAAGTTGTGACTTGCCTGCTTAGCCTTTTCCATATAAAAAACAAAGCATAAGGGAGACAGAGTTGCCCATTGGGACTGAGGATAAATGCATTGTATTCATGTTTTTGGATCATATTAGAGTCAGAGCTGAACGAAAGTCAAAATCTTGTTTCAGGAAATTTGGATGAAAGCCAATTCGTGGCCTAACCATAGTCTTCTAAGAGATATTCCACTGGAATGGGTTGCCCAGTTAAGTTGTGGTTGTCTCCTCCCTGGAAGTGTCCAAGGCCAGGTTGCACAGGGCTTTGAACAACCTAGACTAATGGGAGGTGCCCTGCCTATGGTAGGGGGGTTGGAACTAGATGTGCAATGTTGCAGTTCAAGTCCCCTGCCCCTCAGTCCTACTGTACTCACGTAAAAGTTACAAGTATCCTATTTCTAAGATGCATTTTAACATTAATTACAGAGATCACAGGAAGATTTTTGAAAGAATTAAAAAGCAAATAAAGCTGCAAAACCAACTATAAAACACTTCATTAAAAAGAAAATTTAAAAAAATAAAGCTTGTTAGCTGAGGGTTTTTGGACAAGGAAGGCAAACAATGAAACTTTTGTTTTCAAGTTTCTTAGCTAGGTGTCCAGTATTTACATCATACTGAAAATTGTCTTTCCCTGTAGATCTGATTTCTTTCTCTGGAGCATCCAGCACAAGAGACCAAATGTAGATGAACCACATGTCTGCTCAAAAGTGACGATTCTTGTGTTGCTACATTCTATTTCATCAGGACTTTTCCATCAAAATAAATGCAGAGCACTGACTAACAGCTACCTCTGGATCTGCAAAACCAGTGCTTGCTGGTTCCATGTGACAGAGCAGACTACAACCAACATCTTATTGAGCACTAAAAGCCTCAGAACCTATTCCTCAAAATCATTCAAAATTTCTTGAAAGGAAAGAAATTATGTTCATGTTTCCACTTACTGGAAAAACTCCACATACTGTAATCTATCTGATCCCGTAGGAACAGACCATTTTTTTCTTTTATTTCACATAACATAAATTCAAACAAAATCAATTTCCTATTTTAGAGAAATTCCCCATCAGCTTATTGTTAAAGATTTGTTAGTTCCCTTAGCCAGTTGCATCAAACTCGGGTAACTGGGGCAACTGAATAACTGAGAAAAGAACTTGTGAAAAGTAGTAGCATGACACTACCCAGAAGGAGCCAAGATGTGCTTGTGAGCCCTCAGAAAAGGTGAAAGCTGATTCAGGTATCATGAGAACTGTAAAATACCAGGCTGTTATATTATTGCTTTGTGTTCAGATTCATTGTCACAATCTGGGCCTTTACAGAGGCTTTAGTTGCAAGCTTGTCTATTAAATTAATTCCTTACCTAAAACAAGCCATTGATCCCCTTGTAATGTCTGATCAAACAAGTGAACCCTCCCAACTGCTGCAGCTTTTATACCCTGAGTGCAGAGTGAGTTCCTATTGGGCAAGGTCTCTACAACAATGAACTTGGCACTTACAGACATTTGGGAGAAATGATAGGCCAAGAGGGGCAAAAGGGTCATGTTGAAAAAAAAAACAAAGGAGACCAAGGCTAAGGGCAGTTGGGAAGCTGGCATCCTATGCAACCAGTACTTACTCATGTATTGCTCCAGTTTGCCCAGTGTGACTATAGGATTTTATAAATGAAAATGTATTTTTTAAAGAACAACAAAACAACAAAAAAAGCTTACTATTCAAATCTTCATCCATTAAAGATATTATATATAAAAATACATATATAAATTGTCAATTAAATATATACACATGTAAAATTAAGTTGACAAGAAACATCTAATAGACACATTCATCATATATAGATGTCTAGGAAAATATAATCAAACAATCACCTTCATCAAACATTAAACACAAACTCATTAAACACAGAACATAACAGTAATTGTGTATGACCAGGTAGAGTAAGACCTTTTTTTTCCCTCACTATATGTTTCCGTACCCACATATTCTTGAATTTATCTTAAGTATTTTGTTCATGTTTTAACAAAATTGTCTTAAGCTTCTTTCTTTAATCTGCTTTAATCTACATGAACCCCTGCTACTTTCCTTAAAAAGGAATTAAGTATATTGGTTACAAAGACAAAATTCTATTGCAGGTTATCATATTGCTTTAAAATATGACAGAAGAATAGGAAGCCTTAGGTGCCTTACCTTCAGCCGAAAACAGACTAGTCCCAAGATAACCTCAGCACAGATCTCGAATCTTTCATCCTGAAGGACTAAATGTTCAAACAGATGTGACAGCCTGACATGCTGAGAAGAGAAAGATAGGATCTGTGTTGTAGAATTTTGATCTATCAAGAGAAAAGACGTGCTAACTTGTTTCCATCCCTAATATTTTTTCTCTGTTCCCTTTTCTGATATGTGCTAATATTCACATATCACCATATGTGTATGTGGTTTTACATCCCATTTATGACTTCCAGAGACCATATTGAGCTGTTACTATATTACTCTGTCTATCTTGGGCCATACTAACCTGTTTCTTAATTAAACATTTCAGCACAGTTTTATAAGTGTCATGAAAACAGATTAATAGTAAATAATGGTAATAATTCTTTTATAGGTTTTCTACACCCTCAGTTTTGGTTGAGGATGGCTGGAGAATCTGAAACTTATTGTGATGGAAGGGGGACATGCACAGAAATAGAGGAAATTATCACAATTCCAGTGCAAAATAAGTTGTAAAGATACACTTCTTAGAAGAGTTCACTTAAAAGGAGAATAACTGTGAAGAAGGACAGAACTTGCTCACTCTTCTGACCTCGGTGTTCAGGTTCAGTTGAAAAGAAAGGTGACATCAGTGTAACTGAGAAAAGTGATGGCAACCTCAGCCAATCTGCTTAAAAGCCACTGGGGAGAAAGGAGTGACATTGGGCAGCAAGCCAGAGCAATTATTTTGAAGCATAAGAAATCAGTGCTCTTCCAAAATAAAACAAATAGGGAAAATACCAACAGGCATCCTAACTACCAGCTGGGAAGTCTTAACATCAGTCAGTGATGCTTGCATGTTCATACTGCATTTTGCTTTCTTCCCAACAGAAAATTAATTCAAAAGCACTTGAAAAAAAAGAACCCATATCCTCATCAGGTACCTGCAGTACCTTATCCAGTGCCCCTCTCACTGGCTATCCTCAGTTTAGTGCTCCCTACATGAAAATTTAAGGAACCAGCTATCAGAATTACAGTTTGTCTTCATGCAACAGCCAGTCTACACCAACAATTATCAGCAACATCTACAATGATATTTAAAAGCTTCTTAGCTTTTATGTATTTATGATTACAAATTATTTTGTAAAAAATTAAAACCAAACTCCATTTCTTCTCCTTCCTTTGCACTTTGCCTTTTTGCAAGCTCAGGACAGATACCAAACAAAAATGAAACATTTCACTTTAGGCCAGGGTTGTATGTGGAACATTTCATTTTACAGGAGCTTCTTCCAAAAGGGAAAGAACATGAAAAACAGGAATTACAGGGAAAAAAAAATAAAAAAATAAGAGAGACATGTTTTGCAATCTAAATCATAGCTTTCTTATGTTTTTTTATTTCTTAAAATAGAAAACATTGTTTATATTGAATCAAAAAATCAATTCAAAATCCTCATGTTGGGCATACTGGTACCCTATGCAACCAGCCAATCTTACTGTTGTTACCACTTCCTCTCTGCTGTTTGTTACATCCAGTTACCATCTCCCCCTAAAATTAGAATGAAAGCTCTTTGAGTCAGGAACCAAACCAGTAAAACACCCAAACATTTGCAAGGCATTTGAATGTTCTGCTAATATTGTTCTGCTAATATAAACAGCATGAATTTACAGCTATGAAAATTGATTAGAATTATGTGTATACATACAGATACTTGTATGCAGAAGTGCATGGAAGCCATAACTGAAATATGCACAGGTGTTGTCATGATCTTTTACTGCCTCCTCTTGCCCTCAGGGTTTATAGCCTCAACCAAACTGATGTCTTTTACACAGCTCTGCAAAATTTCACACTACATATACTAGGTCTTGGAAATCAAAGACATAAAAAAAATCACGTTCAATGTGATGAAAATTTTGCAACCGTTCTGCTGAATGTAATCACCAACTGAATTTAATAAAAATTTACCTGGGTAAGAACTGGATAAAACAAGAATGAAGATTTGGCTTAGTGCAAGCAGTTTGTGCATGAAAATTCTGGACCTGTGCTATTCGTGGTATTTATGTCTCTACGTCTCTGTGTCTCACTTTTTGCACTAAAGGATTTTTCAGGAATTTGAAAAACATAAAAGCAAGGAAAATAGAGAATATTCAGTAAAACAAAAATCAAAATTCTGAAAGCATTTTGTATTCATGTTTGGGTGCATGTACTTCCTTCTATCCATAACCGAGACGTAACAATAAGCAACAATTTGTAAAGCCACTGGGGGGCACCAAGGGTTTTAGATTTTATAGAACTGAAAGGAGAGAAAGCGAAGTTTCGGCTGCCCAGCTTTGCTTAGCACAGTTTACCCAAGGCCCTGCACCTTTGAACCGTAAGCTGTTAACCTGAATTGCTTTTACATAGATTGTTGCAACCAAACATAATTAAACCCAATACAGTTAAACATTAAGTCTGTACGTTCAAAAGGCTTTTAGGTATCACACCTGCCTCTGTGAGTCCAAGAGCTGAACCCACACTCTGGATGTGAGCACAGCAATTGCTCACATGAGGACACAGATGGCTTTAGTGCTTCCACTTTTCAAGGTAGACAGGTAAACTGTGAAAATAAAGTCCTCTTTGGAGAACCACAGGCACTTAAACTAAGTATGGTAAAGCAGAAGAAGTAAAAATTTACAGGCTCTTCTCAGTTTTATGTACATGGCAACCTGACCTATGGATATTTTAACCATCCAAGTGCTTTTGATTTTGACACTTGTGTCATGCTGTGTCCCTGGTACCATTAACTTAAAGTTGATATAATGATATATTATATTAAATAATGTAAATATATTATTAATATATAGTTAATAGAAATAATATATATTCTTATATAATTTAATTAAAAGGTGGACATACAGAAACCAACTCAAATACTGTTTTTAGCAATATCATTTGTACAGTCCCTTTACCGTGTGTGTTCCTAAAATGGAATAATATGGACTGCATTAGAGGCCTGAAAATCTCAGTATATAGGAATGGAAAACTAGTCCTCTCTTCACAGTAAAATTTAGTAGATTGATGAAAAGAAGCTTGTAAGGAATTTTTGTGTATCACTATGTCAGATAAATAACCATTGATCTTCTGCAGTGAGAAAGGAAAAAAGAAAGGGGTCTAATTCATTTGGTTATTCAGGATTAAGGGAAATATGTTACATAATCACTAGTGGGAGCAATAAACTTGTGAGGCATTAAGATCTGGCTCCTTTTTAAATAAAATCCGAATTTCTGTATGCATATGTGTAAGTATAAATACATACAAATAGAAGTAACTAGACATAAATAGAAATAGCAAAACAGAAATAGAAATAGAAATAGAAATGCTCATACAATGAGGTGTGTAAACTGAATTTTGATTTTTGAGCAAAGTACTCAAGAACTAAAATAGTTTTTCATTGACAGGAGAGTACATAAATGTGTACATGCAAATAAGTCTACCAGCCTAACTTTGATCACTTCACACTTTTCCTCCTAGAGAGGAATGCCTTCCTTGCTCGTATCCCGCTACACGCTGAAGGAAAATGCTGTCAAAGAGACTTCTCAACAGCCACTCAGACTGTGCCACTCCCCAGCTGAAATGCTCTCTCTGGCACTGCTGTTCTGTACAGTTCCAGTTTCTTGGTCTTTGCTGTTAAGTATTAATGGAATTCATTATCCTCAGCAAAGAAAGAAGTATGTGGTACTTTGATTTCTTCTGGTCCTATGGAGGATTCATCTGAGTCCAAATATTCATGGGAAGCACAGAGAAAAACATTAACTGCTAAATTTTTCAAATTATTTCTGAGCTCTTTGAGAGGACTCAGAACAATGAAAGAATAAATATATGGTCAAGCAATTTGCAAATGAGCCATTTACGAACCCTGGGCCATTTGGGTTTTGTATTTTTACTGACTCTGAGTGTTTGGAATCAGTCCAGGAGACTGTTAGAGTTGGTTTTGCACTCTTTGTACATCTCCTCCTTGGCTTTGAGACTTACCTCCAAAATTTGTATTTTTCTCTCCCCACATCCTTCAGAGATGACTGTCCTCCCCTTTACCACTGCTTTAAAACTTATACTTTGAAATAGGTTAATATTACATGTTGTGTGGGAAATGACCACATAACTGGGAAGTCTGGAAAACAGAAGGTACTGTATCTAAATCCAAGGCACACATTTTCATCTCCCAGGAATATTTTAGTTCCTAAATGCTTTCCTCAGTACATGGAAATGCCAGATTGCAGTGGTTATGTAGTAATTTTGATTCAGGTCTTAAGGCTGCAGAAATAGCAAATGTATTTTTTCTTAAATCATACTAATAGATAAAAGAAAAAAAGAAGGGGGAAAAAAGACATTTTTTTGGTGGCAGTTATGTATATAAAAAAAAAGTTTGTGAACAGATCACTGCAGGTATCTTTGGCCTTCCATATAGAAGCTTGCTACTCACATAACAAATACGGTGGCTTCTTAAAGATGTTTTTTCCCCTCTATATTATGTCAGAAGCTCATCACTGTTGAAAATCCTTGGGATTTGTGTTGAAAATCACTTGGGTCTGCAAAAGAAGCCTAACTAGAAGTCTATCAATACTGGATAAATCTTGCTGCAGTTTCCTTTTTTTTTTTTTTTTCCAAGATGGTAAATGCATTTATATTAGGATTTGTATAAATTCCCAAAGGAACTGAATCCCTGGGTCCCACATCTCCCAGCGAGGCCCAGCCCTGCAGCCTTAGCTGCTGTAGTAGAGCATGAAAAGGAATGAAGTGCCCTACACACTGATATGTGGACTCCCAGGTATGCATCTCAAACGCAGATACCCTCTTCCCCAGCCCAAGGACCTGTTTCAAAGCTTGGCTCTTCTGCTTGGCTCTGTGCCTGGCCCTTTCCCTGGGATGACTCCTTCACAGCACAAGAGCCAGCTCTTCTTCCGACTTCCTCAGCTCCAGCCACTCTGCTCTTCACTTGAAGGCTTCAGTACCTGCATCTGCCAGTGTTCCCAGGTGTCTTCTTATTCTACCTATGTCCACTCTACGACCCACTGTTATAAATGCAGCTTCAGAAATAATTCTGCCATCTACAGGGCTTTACTTAAAACACAGCCAGAAGTCCCAAGTACACAAGATACAGTACCAGCTATTCTCTTCAAGGACTTCCTTTGCCAGCAATGGGGATATAAAAGCTGTTATTTGCAAGATGCTATGGCATGTTTAAACATATGACATCTCAAGAGATATCTTAAATGGTGCTAGAATCATAAAATCATAGCAAACTTGCTGAGGGTGCACTCAGTCCCACTGTCCATGTTGCCAACAAAGATATTAAACAGCACTGGGCCTAGTACCTACCCCTGAGGAACACCACTCAACACTGGTCTCCATTTGGACATTGAGCTGTTGACCACAACTCTTTGACTGTGAACATCCAGCCAGTGGTACCATCCATCAAATCCATATTTTTCCAATTTAGCGACTAGGATATCATGCAGGACAGTGCCCAGTGCTTTGCACAGATCTAGGTAGATGATGTCAGTTGCTCCTCCCTTGTCCATCAACACTCTGACCCCACTGTAAAAAGCCAGCAAATTTGTCAGGCATGATTTGCCCTTGGTGAAGCCATGTTGGTTGCTACCAACTGCCTCCAAATTTTCCATGTGCCTTAGCAGAGCCATCAGGTGGATCTGCTGCATGATCTTGCTGGGCACAGAAGCGAGACTGACTGGCCTGTAGTTGCCCAGGACTTCCTTTTTTTGCCTTTTTGAAAATGAGGGTTGTGTTTGCCCTTCTCCAGTCTGTGGGAACTTCACTGGGCTGTAATGACTTCTCAAATAGGATGGAAAGTGACCTTGCAATCTCATCTGTCAGTTCACTCAGGAGCTGTCATTAGATCTCACCAGGTTCCATGGACTTGTGCACTTTGAGGTTCTTTGAGGGACCTCGAATGAGCTCTTCTAACTCCTGCCCTAGGACCCTTTTTCCCCTGTGGGACAAGGTCTTCCCACCCAATGCCAGCAGGCCCAGTGTCCTGGAAATTGAACCATCCCAGAGTTTTGTCCCCTGCCCCCATCAAGTCTAGTTTAAAGCTCTCTCAATGAGTTCTGCCAACTCCTGGCCAGGAATCCTTTTCCCCTTGTTGATAGCTCTATGCCATTGTTTGCTAGCATACCTGGAGCCCTGTAAACACCTCCATGATTGAAAAACCCAAAGTTCATCTGACAGCACCAGCCTCTAAGCCATACATTAATCAGTTGTGCTTTCCTAGTCCTTTCAGCTTTTCCTGCTACTGAAGGAACTGAGGAAAAGACCACCTGTGCTCCTGATCCCACAGGCATTTGGCCCAGTTCTCTGAAATTCCTTTGCATGGCCCTGGGACTTGCCTTGGTCTTGTTTATAATTAGACAAGCACTTTTTGAGTGGATAGTCAGGGAAATGTCTGGGAGACAGAAAAATGGAGCTTGTCGAATGTAAAAGGCCATGTAATTAATATAGGGTTTCCAATCTTCTGTTTTCCCAGTGAGATATTTGGCCCTACTTAAAAACCTGGCATCATATTAAAATAAGTGCAGTCTCCAGAAATCTATCCTGAGAGAGAAACCCACTAGAAAGTGTAATGGTAGCCTGGTAAAGTGATAACAAACCTTGTAACAATTTTTCATCAGACGTGTATATATCATCATACATCAGAAGGGTATGTATCAGATTGCCACAAAGATGGCAGAACATCAAGATTGCCACTGTAGTAAAAATTTATTTTGGAAAGCCTCATTAAGGATAAAAATCCAATTCAGGGATCTGTACAGTCCTTTGAAAAATGCAGTGTGATAAGAATGAGAAGCAAGGAGCACACCCTCCATCCCAGAATCTTTTCAAATCAAAAAGACTTACTCATGCGGTAATTTTACAACCTTGGAAAAAGCCTTTCTTAGGAATTAATCTGTTTAATAAGAGAAAGGAATGTGTCTGCAGAGAGTTTGGTATACTAGACCAGACTCTTAGCTAATGGATGTTTTTATAAATATTTAGAGCCAAGTCATGGATCACCCCTCACTAGAAGTTTTCCTAAACTTCATAAAGATGAAAGGTATGTTTGAACTTGACTTTACTGCTACAGAGGAAGTGTATTTATAGTTTCAACTGATGCTGGGTGTGTTCTCTAGGGATTAAAAAAATCTTCTTTATAATTTAAGAATAAACTTAGTACTTATTCATGACAATGTTATCAAACTGTAAATTGTACACATCCTTTTTTAAAAATAAGAGGGATTTTAAATAGGAAACAAAGAAACTGCAGAGGTAGACATGCCCAATAAGTTACTGTATTATACTGTATTATCATTGCAGACCAATGACTTTAATCATAATCTAAAGATGCAATCAATGCATGCATTTCAATGAAATAAAGACGTTATGAATAAACATATTTTCCAAAAAACTCCACTGGAGTGCTCTGGCTGATTTTCAGAGGGAACTATGGTCACACATTGTAGAAATTCCAGATTCCTAGACTTGTCTTTTGTAAAGATTAACACAAAACAGACGACAGTTTTGATCCTGTTGAGGTATGAAATTGTGCTACTATGTGGGGAAAACAAGTTAGTTGAACCCAACTGTGCATTCTGTTGTGTGCAGAAGTTGTGGAGTGTAGATAAGTAGCAATCTGACCTTCCCTTGCTGCCCCACCACAGGCTACCCAAGAAAGCAATTTCAGGTCACCTTACGGATGTGCTCCTGCAGTCCCTTGACCCCGTACATCCTCAGCACAAACCAGAGCTTCAGGGAGCGGAACCTCCTTCCCAGGGGGATTTGCCAGTGCTGCAAGCCAAGGAGAAAGAAGGGCACCCATGTTAGAAGTCACAGTTGCACTGATACTGCAGAAAATGTACATTCTGCAATGATTTTTAAGATATTGCCACATCCTACAGGCTGTTGCTAGAGGTGAGTCAAATTGTAACAGAAATATTTATTTCTGTTTAATGCCCTGGTGTGACTGTTTAATGCTTCACATTTTCAAAAGAAAATTAGAAAAGGAGATTGGCGTCAGAATGGAAGGATGACAAGGAAAATCCAATTTTCTTTGCACATCCTGAATTCTCCTCGAAGGCTTTGGAAAAATACGTATCTTAGAACATCATGTACACTGGCTTGTTTATAGTTGTGGGGCTAGCATCTACATGACAGCCCCATTTTCCATTTCAAAATAACAGTATTTCTATTGGTTAAAGGTTAAAACACAAGTGCATTTTAAAAAAATTCACTATGTTAAGGGGGGAAAAAAATCTTTAGGACATTTCCTTCTACTGCCTAAACCTTGAGATATTACACACATAAGATGACTTCTGCTTTTCAATAGTTTTTTTTGAAAAAAAAATGAGTTTAAAGTTTCAGCTTGAGGAATGTTCAAAATTTATCAAGCTGCAACCTTCCAGGAAAGACATAAGGTTTTGAGGTTTATGATAGTAATAGAAAAAAAAGTCCTGGACAAATAAGTGTATACAAAAAATCATATTAATTATTTTGTTGATGCTCTACTTACCCGATAATCTGTTATAAGGCCTGGAAGTTAAAAAATAAATAAATAAATAAATAAATCACTTTATTTCATCACCACAGCCAAACCCTAAAATCATTCTAATGCTATTGAAAAAGCTGTCTTTTTGCTATCCTCTGTGTTTGCTGCAAACTTTAGCATCATCAGTTTCAACAGGACAATTAAAACCCAGTAGCATACTTGGCAGCATGCTACATGAGGGTGCTCGTAGTAAACATAATTCCTTAGCTAGTCAGAAAGTACTTCTAACAAATTAAACAGTTTTCAGAAGAAAAACCACAATTTTCCTTTCTGTTATACCTCAGATGACATGGAGATGATGGACTGAATACTGTGATTAGTTTCCTCTTGTAAGGAAAAGAAGTAGTAGATAAAATGACAAATATTAATGTTGTTTGAAACAGCTTGCAGAATCCCCAAACTCATTTAATCAATCATTCTATGCTTCTAACTACCTTTTATACTCATTTGTATATTTGTTGCTAATTCTTCAGCATGTCTAATAAGTTACTTGGAAATTTGATTCAGAATTGATCTCTTCCTGAGTGGAGAATAGTGTTCTGTGGCTTTTTGTGGCTTTTCATTTGATGTACTGAAAGCCCCTCATAAACACAAATTGACCAAGCCAGAAAGCAGACCAGGGCGGCAAGTAGAGAGCATTATTAAGTTAGCTTTTATATGGGCACATCCATTTTTTCCTTTAATAAGGTAATTAGACTGATTTCACAGTAAAGGAAACTGTGACATAAAACTGGATTACTTGCAGTAAACCAGTGTCAGAAATTAAACTGAGTAAAAATCTAAAGCACTTTTTTTAGGAAAATGTGGGAGCATCTGCTTTGTTTTCTTACTTTGCTTTATTTTTCTGAAGTGGAGCATAAGCTTCATAGGAAAGGATAGACTTAAATACCGAATGAAAGTGCTGCCTAAATGCTCCTGGATTTATGAACCACAAAGCACTATATAGAACTGCAGCTTCTGTGTTTGACAAAAATGTCATTTATGTAATTCTCAGCCTTTATATTTTCTGGGTATAAAAAGGCCGTATTTCCTGTGTTACAAGCTCTCTTGCCAATTTCCTCTCATCTATGCAGTCAAAACGTAAGAAAAAAACACAGCCCTTCCTACCTGCAACATACAGCCATTTGGTTCTTTAACTGTTAATAGGTTATTTTCCAGATGAAACAAAACCAACACTCAATAACCTACAATGATTAACCTGTTCCTGGACTTCAGACAACTAACATGCTTGTCTTGGCTCAGTAATGAGGTAACTTGGTAACATTCATATTATTATGCATTGTAGCAGCTTTTTTATTTTATTTTATTTTTGATAGCTGCAAGGCTGGTATCAAAGGGAGTAAAGCAACTGGTGATAGATAAATAATCCTACACTCCTGTAAGGGGCTATGTCTAATGATCCACAACAACGCCTTTCACAAGCTGTGAAGCAGAATGCAATCAATGATTAGCCCTTGATTACAAGCCTTAAGTCTTACATCTGTATTTAACCAGGAGGAACTGCATTGTGGGAGCCTATGTGGCATTCACAATAGAGTGTAAAGCTGCATTCCTTCTAACACTGTCATTAGGATTTGACCTACATCTTGGGTTGCCAGGCAAGCTAGTATAATCTTCCTGGTTTGATGATGCAAATCACATAAAATTGTAATTAATGACAAAATAAAGACTTTCCCCTTGGGGGCACATATAATTGCCATATGGTTATGAAAAGTAATTGCTCACAGATAGATATATTTTTCTGCTCATTTAAATTCTTGAGTGAGAGATGAGTGACATCAAAAATGCTACTTCATTTGCCTTGTAAACCATGAGGGAATTCTCAAACCTGAGACATACTCAGAAAATAAGACCCTTGATTAAATAAGTCCTATTTCCAGGAGTGCTGACATCCCATAAATCATACAGGGACCAATAGGAACAGTAACAACCTAGCACCTTGGCAAATTTTACTGATTTTATTGAAGACATACGTGTGGATTGATTTTAGCAGTTTAACTAGAGGTATTTGCATTTGAAAAGCATTGTCCAGCTCTTTGGAAAATTTATATCAAATAGTAATGGAGCATAGAAAAAACTTAGCACCACTAGACTGCTAGTAACCAACTGATCTATCTGGAATCACCATGTCCAGATCACATAATGTATTATCACAGCTTCTGAAGGTGAGGGGAAAGGTGAAAAACATCCAACTGGGGACGACGAAGTTTTCAGGTCAACTAGGTAGCCTCACTGAAAGCACCTAGATTTAAAAAGGGTTTTATTTTCTTCTGATGTTGTTTCACTCGGGGAAAACCTACGGTTCTTGTATCAGCACTGTCAGCTGGCAGAAGGATGTATTTTCACTTTACTTAAGGTTGTATTCTTTCTCCTCAAGATAAGTATCACTCATGTATATTAAGTAAAAGCTTGTAGTAAGTGTAAGCTTGGTGTAAGTACAAGCTTGATGTAAGTATATTTGTCGTAATTTGTATTTTTCTTTAAAAAAGGCAAAAAAAAAATAATCTTTTTTAGCAATCTTAGCCTTTGGAGGGTGAACCCCAGCTCCAGAGTTACTGCATTTTGCTGTTTATTACACTTTCAATATCTGCATTGCTTGCAAATGTAGAAAAGTGATAAAATGCAAAATTTCTGCCAGTTCAGGATTAAGACAAAGGAATCAATTTTTCTTAGGGCCTTATAGTGAATAGTGGATTCTGCATGGTATTTAAATGTCCATGAGTTCATAGCCACAATTAGAGAGAAAAGTACTCAGGATACACTTTGAACACAGATCAGTACCAGCAGTTCCAGGAAAAATATGAGATAGAGTAAATGGTAAGAACATCCACCTGTGATTCAACCTCTTGAGAAAGTTATGAGGGAACTTGCACCACATATTGACACTGCACTGCTGTGACCTTTTTCACAATTAATCTGTTATTAACTGAATTGTAAAAACAGGCTTCAGGATGACAAATACCACTCTGCAGTTGCTAGGTATGTGGAAGGAGCAGCACTAATCCATTAAGGAGCTTTGTACAGGGCCTATGATTTGTAAGTTCTTTGTGAGCATTTTGTGAAGGGCTTTTGTGAGTGTTTTGTACGAGGCAGACAGATAGCCTGCACTTACCTCCTTCACTCCAATCAATTTAAGAACATGAGAGCAACAAGATAATGTCCTAAATAGCTATCATTCAAAACAGAGCACAGATACCAAACTCAGCTCACCTTTTCTTTGTCATTTCAGGGAATGTTTGTTCTCGACAGGGATATTTCAAAATTTGAATCAGAGCTTGCATGCATAACTAAGAAAAAATGTTACAGACTTCAGAAACCCTAAAAAACATATCAGATCTTGAAACCATTTTGGAGAAATGTATGTTGGGGAAGGCAGGTTAAGGGATTTTATACACAGCACCCAATATGTTTATCTGACTACCAAAAGATCATTGAGAATTTTCCCAATGCTCCTACAAAGACTCAGTTGCAAATATGAAGCCTGGGAAATTCCAATACAAAAGTATTAAGATAATGCTTTATAAAATGGCTTTCCATCAATTGCTTTTGATTCTCATGAAAATCACACTAGATCTGTTTGTACACAATTCTTGGGGTATTTTGAAAATGGAAATAAGCTCCTAGACAACTTAAGTGGTGTTAAGAATTTCAGTTTTTATCTTAAATCCTTTTTTCCCAGTAAGTATCAGTGTGCAAACAGAATAACAATATTCTCATTTAATTATAAAATTACCAGACTCCTGATGGTGATGCTGCAGGTAAAGAGGTTCTAATTTAAAGGCACCTGTTAAATCTGATCTTTTCTTCACCCTGTATAAAAAAAAAATAAAATTTAAAAATACTTGAGAAACTTAAGAATTAAAATGTAAGAGATTACATTTCCACAAGAAGTGAAGGCAAATTGAATATGTTTAAACTGGCGTATTTCCTGAGCACAGCCTGTGCCATTTTCAGTGCTTTTTCACAGCCGTATCAGTACTGTAATTACAAGTAGTAAAGTGCAAGGCTCAGCAGAAACGGGCAGCATGACTGCACGACTGCATATTTAAAAACAGACAAGAAACAGAGAGGATCTTTTTATGGTGATAGACACTCACACCAGAATGTGAGACTAGCTAAAGCAATGCTAATGTTTGCAGTCAACAGAAGTTGCCTTGAAATTACTGCAGTACAAAGTTGTGTGGGAAGAGCTGTGGCTTCCTAGACACCATAGAGAGCCGTGCTGAGGCTCTGGGGATGCTGGCCATGGGCTCTCCATGCTGCAGTGGTGGTGGCAGCAGCCAGTGGTAGGGACAAGCCACCTGGTCCAGACTCAGGCTTCCCTTTTGTACCTTGAGCTGGATCCAATATACAATGACCGACAGACACACTGTAGCACAATGTAGAACTGAGAAGGGCACCTTCCTAGTGCCAGTGGTGGTATAATGAAACTGAGGTTCCAAAGCCAGTGGGTCTCTTTGAGAGAGAATAAGCTACATCTTGCCAATGGGTAACAAAAAAGATCTTCCTGGTTTATGCATCACTCTCTGTGTAAGATTGACTCACCTCTACAAAATACGGAGTATATAGAAATACGGAGTATATAGAGGCAGAAAAAGAAGAAACCAGAAATCAAAAAGAGAGGGACTGCTACATAATTATATTAAGCCTATAGGTATTTCACAAAGTAAGCAATAATTATGACAACATAGGGACACTCTAAATGACAAAAGTCTAAATGACAAATCTCTTATGATTTTCTCTGCATCCATTTTGTTATGGTTTTGGGTTTTTTTTAACATTTAATGTAAAATTCTAAGTAAAAATCTAATTTGCAATATTTTGCTGTGTATGTATAAATGCACAGGCCAGTACATACTCCCAGTCTCATTCATGTCTAGATTAGGCTCTTAAAACATCTTATTCAAACAAACAAAAAGCCCTTCTCTCACTTTTCTGTTCAGGAAGCTACCAAGGTTAAAAAGGTATTTGCCGGCAGGTATCGAAACTACATAGCTGGAGATAAGTAAGCTTATGCACATGAAAAATAGTAAAAGACATTTAAAAACTCTCAAGGAAAACAATTAATAATCTATTTGTGTGTTGAAAATACCCTCTGGACAGAAGGAGGAAACTATTATCTGAAAGCAGCTTTAATTCAGGTAAATATTGTGCATAAACCTTAAGTTGTTCTACTGTAGTTTATTTGATACATTTGATTATTTTGATATATTGATGTTTCAGTAGCTCATTTCATATACAACCAACCCAAGTTATGAGCAATATTTTTAGTTGCTTT
>NW_009952435.1:1860337-1902619 GCF_000747805.2 Chaetura pelagica
ATGGGACACATAACTACTCTGGAGGAACATCTGGTCACTTAAAAGCTACAAAAATGCTGTCATCTTGCACTGCCTTAGTGATGTTACTGCTTTTTTTAAAAATAGTGTCTGTTCAGTCCAAGGACTTCACAGGTCCTAATCTGGCAACCATGAAAAACTACATAAAAGGATTACTAAAATAAAACCAAAGCCTGGGAATTAATGTATATGAACCAGTTGAGTTGCACCTCTCTAGACCATGACTGGATTTTACCCTGTGTATTTAAACTTCTTTGCAGTAAGTGCTTGTGTGATCTGGTAATGGACAGAAATGATGTTCTTAACTTTCTTTGCAAATAACCCTGGTTGACAGAAGGATCGTGAATATATATTTCAAAAATGTCATTGATAAACTGTAATTTTTTTAAGGCTTGATGCTCTACTAAAAGACTTACTAAGATCTAGCTCAAATGGCACAGGTTTACATATTTAGTACTCAATAATAATACAAAATGCACTACAAAAGTCCTGGTGAATAAAGTAGTGAAAATCTGTGAAAAGTTACTTGCTTGGATTGCACAACTGCAGCTTTTAACAGCCTCACTCTATTCTGTCCATTTTAAATTATAGATACAATAACCAAAAAGGTGACTTAACATTATAAACCAACAGGAAAATTTCACTTCCCTCTGCAGATAGGCTTTTACTGTAAGAACTTTTCTTCCAAATGGTAAAACAATCTTCCCAACATAAAGTTAACACTTAAATCCTGAAAAGAGTAGTAAAAAAGCAAAAATACCAAGACTGCAAGATTATTATTTTCACTCTCTCTGAAATAGGACACTTCTTCCTATTTAATAATATTCAGAGTACCAATTAAACAAGTCAGGCAAAACTTACTGGTAATTTCAAGGCAAAGTCTCTAAAGGACCCTAACATTTTTACAGGTAGAGCAAACTCCTCTCGAATATTACATTCTTTTATGGGAAACTGACTGCTCTTTTCTGTACATCAACAAGTCTGAGAATATTTTACAAAAGTTTTATCATGAAATTGCCTCCAAATCCCAAATTACATGAGGGCTACATATTGCACTGGCTAGTTAAATAATCACATTTACAGATCTAATGGCTATATTATCTTAATCAACTTGCAGGGAAAAGAATGGGAGTGGCGTGTAGCACCTCTGCTATGAAGACAGGCTGAGAGAGTTGTTATTGTACAGCCTGGAGAAGAGAAGGCTCCATGGGGACATTATAGAGAGCTTCCAGTACCTGAAGAGGGGCTACAGGAAACGTGGGGAGAGACTTTTTGTAGTGATAGGACAAGGGGTAATGGCTCTAAACTGGAAGAGGGTAGAATCAGGTTAGACATTGGTAAGAAATTCTTCACGTTGTGGGTGGTAAGAGACTGAAACAGGTTGCCCAGGGGAGCTGTGGCTGCTGCCTCCCTGAAAGTGGCCAGGTTGGATGGGGCTTGGAGCAACCTGGTCTAGTGCCGCAACCTGGTCCAAATCACCATGGCAGAGGGGTTGGAACCAAATCATCTTTAAGGTCCCTTCCAACACAAACCCTTCTGTGATTCTATGAAAGTGCTGAGGAGTCTGGGTGATTTAAAAGCCTGTCTATCAATGTAATTCAGCTTGTAGATTCTGAAACAGTGTTTACTGTTTCTTGAACTCTTTCAATATTATAACAATATCATGGTTAATAATTCCCATTGATCCTAAGGGGACTGTCTCCTTCAGTTACTTTTTCTCACATGGTTCCTTCATCCTTTATTGTAACATTTCACCCTTCCAGGCAGTGTTACAGTTGATAAGAAAGTTGAATTTTGGGCAGGAGCCTTAGAAGTAGTTGCTCAATGGCTCTGGCTTCAAGACAAAGAGTTTAACGTTAAATGTATACTTCACTCTTTATTAAGTGAATAATAAGTATACATAGATGCCTTGCTGAAACAAAGCCTGAATGGCTGTAGTTGTGAAGTTTTCACTTTGACTAAGGAGACATGTTGCAAAGATTCTCAATATTCCTTGCAATGGAATCTTCCTAAGTGTGAAAACATGAAGCTTACCTAAAAAAGGCAAGAACTAAAATGGAGAAAATTACTTTTCTAAGGCTAAATAAAGTCTAAGCTTTGCTAAGAAGGCAGCTCTTTCATGGGAGATGGAAAGATAAACTAACAGGCAGTGTAACTGTATATACCTTGTTTTCCTGGAAAGCCAGGAAATATAATAATACCTTTAACATAATTCCATTGGGTTTTCAGCAAAAGCAGAATTAATGAGAATTTAAACTGGTAGGGACTAAACTGTGGCCTTCAGTTGTCCTAGAAATCTTGAAGAGAATGATGGTGTATTTTCTCATTTCCAAGTGGCTACTTTGTTAATAATGTCTTTGAGTGATGGAAAAAAGATGGGAGAAACTAGCATAGGAGTTACATCATCTTCCTATTTCCAGATATGAGACAGTTACGAGGTACTTATGTACTGGAGTGCTGGGTTAATCACTGCCACTATTAAAGAACCAGGATCAAAATATAAGCCATTTAGTTTAAGAAAAGGAAAAAACCCAACACAGTTGCTTGTATTATCTGAATAATATCAATATTTGGGGGAAAGTCAACTTTGCTGAGGATGTTCAAAGAGCAAAAGGATAACTAAAGGCAACGAGTGATCACTGTCTCACATTTATTCTCCTTTTAAATAAGTGGACCTTTTTCCAGATGATGTTTTAGAGTCGTCTTTTTAACATTCAGTTTTTCTTCTCTCCTTGATTTCTGCAAATTGTGTTACATTACGACTGAAATGAATGTTTTCATTTATTTTGATAAATAGTCTGAACAGCTGTTTTGCTAATAAGTATTATTAGTCATGATGCTGGTAGATGCTTGGTTCTGGTAAATTCCAGTTTGGGACACAATAAGAGAATCTATTAGGGAATTTTATTATTACTGCTATTATTACTGCTATCATACTTTGCTTTGTTTCAAAGCATGTCTACTACTGGTTTCTACTTGGAATCTTTTTATATAAAAAAGTTGTCTTTGGTGTCATCTGGGGAAACTGAAAATCAGTAGGAAATTGCACAAACAGTCCTTCTTGAAAACAATTGCTTCTCATCAGCCAAATCCCAAGCATTTTTAGAAAGGTTTTTGATAGAATCAAGGCTCAAACAAAAAGGTGTTTTATGGAAAAGAAGAAAAAGCTCTGGTTAGCATCATGTTCACTGCATTAACATCTTTAAATGAAGTTGTTTTATATATGTTTTAAACAGCCACAAAATGAAGAAAGTATGAATCTTCAGATTTTTCAGGATTTCTCTCTCTGAAACAAAATGTAGAGCTCTTCTTATTTCTAAATTTTACTTTTTGAAAATTTTAATTAATGGAAATTAAAATAAATGGAAGAGTGAATGCTGTAAATATTTTAAAATCATTAAAGCTATCACAAACATCTCATTCCAACAGAGAAATATAAATAAATGTCTACTGCTAGAAAGGCAAACTAATTTAACATCTGTTTTTTGTCTCTTGTAATGATTTCTTTTACTGTAATACTTACCACATAGCAGAGCAGTCAAAATTCACTAGGAGCCATTTGTGAGGATTAAAGTTAAATGAATCTGCAAACTGAGAATGGATAAATAAAAAACAAAATTATGAAAGAGAAAAGGATCCATGTGCTAAAGATACAACATTGTCAAATTGTTTGAGTGCACATCAACCATGAATGAAGTATTGAAATGGAGTTTTATAGATAATGTTTGTGCTGATGTCACCTTAATAACTATTGTAGTTAAATCTTCATTTATCTTGGGGATGGAATTCAGGTTAGGTGTGCAGCTAGCCTATTTCTATTATCAGTATTTTGACAATTTGTTAACAATTATACTGTTTAGATACATATGTTATGCAAAAGTATATCTCTCAGTGTAAACTAAGAAAAAAAATAATTTGCATACTTAGGCACATCTACTGTGGCTCATACCCCAGTTTCCAATAACAATTCATTAAGCTTTCTATTTCCAAGAATGTTCAACATACACACACAAGATTCATACATAGAGACAAATGATGTATTTAGTTCAGAATCTGCATATCACATCCATTCATTCAATTACAGCTGATCAGAAAATGTTTTTGTTGTTTTTTTTTATTTTTTACTGCCAGGTCATTTTCTTTTAGTAGAAGTAATTTTTTCATCTAAGTCAAAAGAAAAACCAACACAGAATAAACATACACAAAACATGTTTATATAAACACGCCTGTTTTACTTGACATATACATGTTTCAGCACGGCATCAGAGGAAACCAGGTAGGGAAGAGAGATTCTGTGTGGGAAAGGCCTTGTCTGTGTTTTGTGTGTTAACAGAGACAGAAGCCATCACCCTTAAAAAACTGAGATGGGAGCCTGGAAGCACCAGGGTCTGACTACTCCACATAGCACTTTTCTGTTCTCATTTGCTTCTCATAACCTTCCCTGTCACTTGTAAACAATTAACAATTGCTGTCATAAGAGGACGTTATCTGTATGTCTGTCTATCTATCTATACATCTAGCTAGCTAAGCTCCCTGTACCATGTAAGGTATGAAACCTATTCACGGTTGCTAAATATTTACTCTTACAATAACTGCTGGCCCAGACAAGGTACGCTGTTTCATTTCCTTCAGGGACCAATAACAATAATTTTAAAAATATTCCCCCACAGGAAATTACAACAAGCTTCATTTGCTGATAAAAAGGAGACAGAAAGAAATGCTTTATTTGTTAGGGGGGTTTCCCTCCTCTTCTTCATTAGTCACTACCTATCAGTGATGTGTTTAAACTTCTGGCTTTACCAAACAGTAATATTTTCTCCACTGACATGGAAGACAAGGACTTATCTGACTGTCTGAGGGGAGCAGCAGGAAATTGAAGTATTCTTATCTAAGCAACTCAATGCCAAGTAGCTTAGTGAGGGGAGGGGGAAAGGAACAGGACTGCTGTTGGAGGAACATTTCATTTCAGCCTCTTGTTTATTAAAACCTGTCTGTTTGAGATACAGGTACTGGATCTCTCCTGTATGACTTTCAGGATGTAAGCAAAAACTCAGACATAATGAGCTCATTAATTTCTTACTTTTTTTTCTTTCTTTCTTTTTTGTGTAATGTAGAATTGGGGTGGTATAAATGTGTCTTTTTGGATATCTGGGAAATTTTTCCTTTTCTCTGTTTTGTAAGACACTTTATTGATACTCTACTAGTTGTTATTCCAAATGACAAACTTACACACTGTGGTAACTCTTGCCGTTAAAACTCTAGCAGAATAAACCAGTAACAATTATATAAACATAAGTAATGCAATAGAATATACAGGGGTTTGTACTGCAAACTGAAGTGCAGCATACTCAAGAGATTCTAGAAGAGCCATTAATGTTGGATGCATAAGAAACACACAGATTCTATGGAAGCGCAAGGCTTTAGCAGGCTGCGAGAGAAGAAACACTCCACTTACCTCCACTCCATTTAAAAGATGCCTGAATTCAGGGCAGATGAATGCACTCCCAGCATAGGCTGCATCAACATGCATCCAGATATTTTCCTTATTACCTAAAAAAATAAATAATTAATTGAAACAGAAATACATGAAAAGCAGATTAAAAAGCCCTATTAATTTGCATGAAATCAAGTGCCTGAGAGATTTTTCTTTGATGCTATTATTTTCCCAATTTGAAATTAAATTAAGAGATTAAATGTTTCTACCATCTGGGTTTCTGTAAATACATAAAGATGTATACATAACATATTCTTCTTTCTCCCCTCTTCTACTGTAACAGAGTACTTACATGTCTAGGTTTATCTTATTTACATTAAGCAACATAAACTATTAAATTATTTTAAAGAACCATTATAAAACACACTTAAAAAGATGTACCTAGAGATGTAGCTATAATTTCTAAGGCAATTTAGCAAGAGGAGCTAGAGCTTCAGCTGTGCTCCAAATGTTTAACTCATGAATCAAAAACACATTTCTAAACAGCATTGTTTACATATTGATATATGTGCTTGCACATGCTTTCAAACTATTTGCACCAAACTCTTTCTTTCAAGAATCGAGGCACTTACGCAAGAGCAAACATCAAAAGGTTAAGAAAGTGCTAATTTTGTTCAGTCACTGAATTGTTTCTGGAGAAATATTTTAGCATATGAGCCTCTCATGTACTCTCTGTAGTTTGGTATTCACACTGTTTCAGACGACCTATATTAATACACACGGTAACAATTCTGGTCTGTGAGTTGATGACTAAGCCCACAAAATGTCTTTATTCTAATCATCAAATAATTCTGATAGGAATTTCCACATACAGAGGTATATCCATTCAGACCTATAATTGGGAACCAAGTTCATGCTGGAATTTGCATTCTTGTGAACTACATTTTCCTTTTCCATAAATGTTTGGGAAAAGCTAGTAAAATATCACTCATAGCACCTTTGACTGAGTTGTATTAGAAAACATGTTCAATGTTCAACTGATTATTTTTAAATATACTTGTTTTGAGACACTGTCTGTATTTCACAGGCAACTACTCATGTATGTTAAGAAGAAAATTCACCTGCACACAGAAAAGCTAGCATGAGACTTATAACTTGGGTATTGAGTAATCCTGCTGCTGGTCTCTGCTGCACAAGCAAGAGATCATGAGAGCAACTGGTGAAACACGTGATTAATTTTTACATTTAAAAGCATTGGTGTCCTATATAATTAGATCA
Organism: Chaetura pelagica; assembly: GCF_000747805.2. Classification (NCBI taxonomy): domain Eukaryota; kingdom Metazoa; phylum Chordata; class Aves; order Apodiformes; family Apodidae; genus Chaetura; species Chaetura pelagica. The sequence continues at coordinate 1,867,068 of NW_009952435.1, forward strand.
GGTCTATAGGAATAACCTGAACAGCAAAATAACCTCTAGCTTCTAAGAAGACTACTAGAAAGCTTTTTAGAAAAGAAGACTTGGAAAAACTGAGTCTTTGGGGCTTGTGCTGAAGGTCAGGAAAACTCACAGAACAAGTCACCACCACACAAACCCAAAGGTTTTCGGCCCCACCTGAAAAAAATTAACAAAACATCAAATCTAGTGGTGTTTCTAGGAGGCTGGTTCCAATTGCTTATAGCTATGCATTTCCTGTTCTAAATGTACTTTTCAACAGATGTATTACACTTCTGTTGCATTTTCATCAGCCAGCAAATGTGTGCTTTTGACCAAGCATTGTGTAGATCAAAGCTTGACACAACAGGACATAACACTGAAATACTTAGGGAGAGTCCATGACTTAGACACCATATTAAACACCCTGGTACTTGTCCTGTTTTCTTACAAAGTGGAAGGGAATTGGGGAAGGCAGAGGGAGGATGAAGGAGAATACATATGGATTTTTGGTGCATATTTCCCTGCTTTTTATAATTGTTAGGCACAGAAAAAAAAATACAAACACTTAAGAGTTCAGCATTTCCCTGCTCTTCACCACTGCTCTAGATGTATTTGTGGGTAGAAGGGCTTGAAGGAAAATGTTACCAACTGAAGCACTTACAATATTTTTTAACTGACAGTGTTCCAAAATATGCTCCCTAAAACAAACCCTTGAGGCAAAGGCCTCTCTACTCTTTAACAGTTTGAGAATGCAAGCTTTCTGCTTTACTCAATATTAGAAAGAAAACTGTACCTGAAGGTCTCATCTGTAAGTAGCCTTATTGAATTTGGATAATGACACTGCATAATGACCTGGAAATGACTCACTGTGGCTTAAACTGGTATCTGCAATTTTAGAAAGCAGCAGCAAAAACTTACAAATAGGACCCAGTTCTAAGAGTTTGTCAAAGGAGCAGCAAGATGTGGTTCCAAGTGTTGCACAGAACTGCAGAGCCAAAAGGACAAACATAAAAAAAAATAAAGTGTTACAGCAAAGAAAATTATCAAATTTATAAAACACTGTCTGGAAAGGCAACAATAAACAGAGAAAATAGATCATATAGGGCAAAATAAATTTATTTTAGTCAATACCCGACTTTCAGTAGAACTTTCAAGAATCTAATATTTTATTTCAAAGGTCCCATAAGCATCCATTGAGACACATGCACAAAACCGAATGCTAATAAAAATTTGACTGAAAAGTAATGTAATACAGTCACAGTGTTATGGTAATGCTATATTTCACATATTTTCTGTGTTACACATGTTTATCATGTGGCCCAATACTAACTTCACTTAAGCAATTATCATAAAAATGATTTGCAGTTTACAGCAAATGAGCACGCTCAGAACTTGAGCAACTTCAAGGTACTGGAATCCCTGTTGACAGAACGGATCATAAAATGTTATTGCCTGAATTAAAGAGCCACAGCTCTTTAACAGAGACTTGTAACTGATTTGCACTCAATGGATCTGCAGCCTGGGACCTGTTCACTAATAGCTTATGGTCACTATTAGGTTCACAGCATTTTTTCCCAAAGAAACTTTTTCTCCCAAATTCACCCTAAAATAATGGAACCATTTTTTCTTCACTCTGCTAATGTCTCATTTAATGTATCCTGCTGCATGACCAGTGGACCAAAAGCAGAGGCAACATAAATGCTGAAGCATTTATTTTGGCTTTTTACATTACTCATCAAGCTTTTTTTTTTTTCTTCTTTTCATTCTATAAAATAAAGTGGCAAGAGCACATTAGAAAGGCCTGATCTGATTATGAGACAAAGAGTTGGATAAATGTGATGGGATTTTTATTTAAAAGTTCCAGCTTTTTAGATAATTCAGGCAAAGTGAGAGATGGTTGATTTACTACTTATTAACCTGTATTTTTCAATATTTCTAGGAAATTCCACACTAACATAAACATCCAGTAAAAAGGGCAGGTGGATATGTATTCAAAATCCAGAAATGTAAAATTACACATCCCAATAATATTGAACTCATTCGATATTCTATTGATACCTCTGATTTAAGTACACTTCTGAACATTTCTGCATCTGTATTATACCATATACACCAGAGAGATTTTAAATTGTGGTAGAGAGCTGAATTTGTCCATTTAATGGAAAGTATTCAGATACTACTCGATTCATATAAATTCATGTACACTCTTACAGAAAGTAATATCCTGCTTTTGTAGGGCAGACCTGAATAAATATAGTCATATAAAACTCTGCAAACATTTTATCTCTGACAGCACACATGTTCCCCCAACTTCATTATTACAGCATTATTAATAACTATGATCATGGTTCATTGGACCAATAAAAAATATTAGCCATCGGAAGAGTTATTATTAAAAGAAGAAAGGGACAATTCAGTATTTTTCCATTTCAACCTATTAAGAACCTGAGTTTAAAACAAGTGGCATTCTGAAAATTAAACACATATTGAATATGTGGTCAAAATTTTGATGCTAACACATTTCTATCTCAAAATAATCTAATGTTTATCTGTCCTGGGCCTCCCCATATTCCTGAGACCCATGAGAAGAACAGAATACTTACAGTGCCTTGAGGTACACTTGTGACTTTTCTGGAAGTTTAATAATCCTTTGAGGAAGGTTTCATTAAAAAGATTCCACGATGGTTTTTTTTAAAAAGGAAAAAGTTTGGTCCCTTTTTTTATTAAGAGGCCATGCATGTATGAAGTGAAAATATGTGTGTTGTGTTATTGTGTATTGTGTTACAATGTGTATTGTGTCTACCTAAGATGTTCCCACAATAAAGAGAAACCTGCATTTCATCTTTGGCTGAACTAAAGATCTTCAGATTGGGTCAAAAGTAACAGAAGATGTCATGATGAAAGTTTTATTTTTTGTATATATGTAAGGAATAAAGGTTAACCCATTAGATTAGAAAATGCCCAAATAAAGAGTGCACTATGGACCTAGGTCTGCTTTTATACTGCTTTTATATTTTACACTAATAAAGTGAGGACTTTCTGACAAGATTAGAGCATTATCTTGGCTAGTCCAGCAATTAAAATAATGAAGAGTTCACAACAGATAGTTACACACTATTGTTACTAGTGTTGCACTGCAGTTAGAGTGTTCTCCTTCTAATCAGCTTAAGGAGTATGTTGCTTTAATGAAAGATTAGATGAGTTCAAACATATGCTTTGTTGCTTAAATAATGTCTTATTCTGTAAAGTATACCTCAGTTTGTAAAATAGTTTTGTTGTCTTCTCTGCAGGTGTCTGTGCCTCAAAGCTACCTGTTTTAATTCTCAGAAACCACTTAAAGTGACAGCATCTGCTCTTGTCAGGACTTTCATTAGCCCTCTTCAGTCCTACACAATGAATCTAACTCAATTTGTAACCTGTATAATATTGGCAAAATCACATTTGTGCAAAGGGCGGGGGAAAGACTGCATCACAGAAATAGGTCTGATGGCTCAGTATAGCCTGCAGGCCTCAGCCTTTTCAGGTTGTGCACTTCAAATTTGACTCAGCCCTGGTCACGAATACAAAGCAGCTAAAATGCTTGCATCAGTTATCTCATGTATTACTTTCCTGAAATCAAGGGCTATGTCAGGAAACATGGATGAAACTTTATGATGCCTAAGAGCAATAATTCTCAACCTTTTCAACTAGAAGATCTCCTACAGCCTTTGAAAAAGATGTGGATGTATTTTGTAGTTTCACTGCAGAGCTTTTCATTTGCAATCAACTAAAATGAAGCAGAACTTTCAATGTCATCTTATTATTTTTTTCTCCTAGTCAGTTGTTTGCCAGCTTGCACTCACAGGAATGTCTGTGGCTTGAAGAAAACTGCAACAGTTTTACTAAACCACCATTAAGTATTTTACAAAACACCCATCATTCACAAACTGTGGGCTAAGAAACATCGCCCTAGACATCTGTGAATATCTCAAAAGTGCTTCTTCCTAATGGGAATCTCTGGTCAGGTTCTAAGTGTTAGCTTCTACTGAAAAAATGGCTACTCTGTCAGCCTAACTCTGATTTATTGTTTCCCACATGAGTCCAGATACAAACAGTCTGTTTCTTTACATTCAGCAGATCATCCTTCAGAAGAGTAATTTCAGCTAGAATCAGGGAAATTTCACTCTAGGCCTTTGCTCAGCAGCAAGGCAATCATGTTACAGCAACTTTATACTTGATGAGGTTGTTGAAGTATATTGTACTATATATATGCCAGCTACAATATATCAGTGTTGATTTATGAAAGCATAAAGCTCACAGCCTGCTTACATTCAAGTGAACCAGGCTTGAATGCAGTGGACCCTACATCTGAATTTCATAGAATCACAGAATGGTTTAGGTTGGAAGGGACCTTAAAGATCATCCAGTTCCAACCCCCCTCCATGGGCAGGGATACCACCCACTAGATCAGGTTGCTCCAAATCCCATCCAACCTGCCCTTGAACACTTCCAGGGATGGGGCATCCGCAACTTCCCTGAGCAACCTATTCCAGTGTCTCACCACCCTCACACTAAATAATTTCTTCCTAATGTCTAACCTAAATCTCCCCTCTTCCAGCTTAAAACCATTAACCCCTTGTCCTCTCACTACAAGGCCTTGTAAAAGGCACCCCTCCAGCTTTCCTGTAGGTCCCCTTCAGGTACTAGAAGGCTGCTATAAGGCTCTCTCAGCCTGTCTTCATGAATTTAACAGAAATTTTTAAAAATTTAGTAGTGTTTAACTTAGTGGTCTCCACATTTAAGCATCCTGGTCAATATTCATCCAACTTAGAAGCCTGTCTCAAGCTGGGAGCATAAAGCTCAACTGAGAAAGTTATTTACACGTGCTTAACCACCACAAGTGTTTATAGTTGATGAAATGGATATTACTTCAGCACATGCTTTAAAGCTCCCCCTTAACTGGTGGCCAGATGAACGGGTACATATCAGTAATGCTTGGAAATTGCTCCTCACTAAATTGTGACTTTAGTGACTCACACCTGACACAGTTAAGTGCTTTGTTTGCACAGTCTGCTTGCTTTACTACATGAAAATATGTCCATTTCAAATTCTGCAAAATGTTTTGAAAGAGACAATTTGACACAAGTCTGGACTTATAAAATGAAAGAAAAGTAGAGGTCTAGGTAACACTACTTGGCAATAGTCTTCACTGAACAAAATTATATGCACATTACTAGAGCTAAAAGATACTGATGGTGGATAAGAATTCAAACAACCATTTTAAACTCAATACCCCTCCCAAAATAAGGCTGACTGCCAAATCCTATGTATGTGAAAAGCAAACCTGTAATTACCAGATTGCTATGATGAGAGAACCTGTTTCATATCAATCAAACACACCCCTGATTCTCCACTCACCTCATTAGGCAAAGCATTTCTATCAAGTTCAGTGTAACGATTCCTCTTTTATTAATCAACTCTAAGAGGAAAATCATGCCTACAAGGCATTGTAACTTGCCCATGTTTTCTTTTTAATCCCCTAGAAAGCTGCTTTTCTTCTTTTTTTTTCTGATAAGGGAGACTGCAGCCACTTGGATGCAACCAAGATGCCTTCATTAAAAATTATATCTTTCTTGTCTCTTCAGGCAGTTTTTTCCACTAAATTTTTTGCTTTGATGTTGAATCATTCCCCTTAGTGAAGGATCAGTGAATACAGACAGACAAGGAATAAAGTAGTGTAAGGTACTTCCTTGGCAATGTGCAGAGATTTAACACACCTTTTGAGTTAAGAGGCCAACCATAAAGATAACAAGATCTAGTTTAATCTAAGCTGACATTTTTTTAATGTATACAAATAAATGGAAGACCTGGTATAGGCCATGTGAACTCAGACTGAACCTCTACTGTCTTTGAAAGCCTGTTTTGCACAGCTAAGCAAACAGAGGAAGAAAAACAAGAGTTAAATAATCTTTTGTACAGGTGTAACTGAATGCATGAAACAGTTTTTAATTTCTCCTTGCTACACATAGAAAAACTAATAAGGGATTACTACTTATGAGGAGCAAGTTAATTTTTTTTTTTTGTTAAAGGACAAAAAATGAAGAAAAATCACTTTTTTTTTTGTAATTACTGCGCAGAGACGTGATATAGTGCTGTACTAGTAATTTAAAATTAACAGTAAGATAAACTAGTAGAATTTTGTATAAGATATGAGCTTGTACCATACAACAGTGAAATAAAACAAGCCTTATGGCACATCTTCACTTCAATGTGTGCAACCCACAAAAGGATGTTCATTTAGACCGCCTTGCAGATGCTTTGTTTCTCAGGCATAGTCTTTTTATATGCTAAAGCAATTGACCATCCCAAAGACTCGCTAGTTCCAGGCAGGCTAGAAAACAGCAGCATTCTGCACACATGAAAAGCACTTTTCACCCTCATCCTGCTACAACATAAAAAGAGACGTTAAAGGCTAATAACAAGAGTAAACAGATCACATTTCCAAAAAAGCCTGGTGAAATTTAAGCATCTTTGTCCTTTTTGGCACTTATCCATGACTACATGCAAGCTTAATCTGCTAATTCTTCTAAAAACAGTTATTAGACATTTAAGTCACATTAGCCCTTTCAAAATGTTACCACATGAAAGAAAAGACAGGACTTTTATGAAAAAAATTGTGACATATTTTTGAATATATGAAAAAAAAATATATCTAAAGCTCTTGGTTTCTAAAGCAATTTTTTCACCCATTTTTTTTTTAGTGGAAGCCAGTAGAAACATACTATTCATAGCATAACATACCCCTTTGTAGATCTGTGCAGATCATAGTCTATATCAAGTTTTGAGAGGCATAATTACTGGAAATGAGCTAAAGATTCTGTTTATTATGTACAAAAACACCATAAAGATTACTTACTGAGGGAAAAAAATCAATGGTAAGTAACTTGAAATAATAAATTGGTGTTCTAAACTGACAAGAAGAGTAGATTCGATGAAAAAGTAAATATTCTTTTCAACCAAGTACTTACCATGGTAGAACCAACTTTAGAATTGTATCCAATCTAACATGTTCTTTGTCAAATATTGGGGTATTATGAGGTCTAGCTACTGAGATATACACAATTTGCTTTTGCTGGAAGTGCGAATATCTCAGTAGGACAGCGGACAGATAGCAAGAAATTATGACACCTTAAAACACAGATTCCCTGTAGCTCACCTGATAAAGATAAGCCTGTTTGACAATGCCTGATCTTGCTGATAATTAGGGTATGCAAAGAAGGCTGATTTCTTTGCTAAAGGTATTTCTTGAAAATACTTAAATTTGAGATACCATAGTTTATTTTATTGCGTTTAAACTTGTTTTATGTGTAAGTAAGTTAGAACTTGAAAACTAAAAGTATACCTTTGTAAAAATGAAGGTTCAGAATTAAAGCGTTACTAGATTAAAATATTGCAGGACTACATGCTACTGCAAAATTAATTTATTCAACTAATAAAACTTTAAGTCCTTTTAAAACATCATTTTTGCTGAGAAGTGCAACCAGCTGCTCAAACATGTTGCTTATACTGCACAGAAAGGTGTGTGAAGAATAGTTATAGAACCTGTCCTAGTATTCTACCTAGGCTGTCTATTGGTCACTTCGTTAGGGATGAAATAATCTACTTACATCAAAAATAGCTTTTCAGAAGCAGTAAATCCACTGATTACTTAAAATCCAGTACTCACAAAGAATGGGATAAGACCAGAAGCTTTGTCTTCATCCAAAACTTTCTTCAGGGCTGAACCACAAAGCCTAAATGTATCATCTGAAGAAATATTTTTTATCTTCACACCGCCAATTAATGCAGCCCTTTCCACTGATGAATGAGCCTACAAGGAAATGGGCAGGTTTTAAGATAGATACTTTTACTGAAATGTAAGAAGTTTGTTTGAATTTGAAAACAAAAAATAATTTCTTTCAAGTAAAGTAATGTTTGAGATCCCTGAACTGTTGCTGGTACATCACAGCTATGTACCTCTCCCTCTTTCACAGGGATAGGCAGACAGACACACGTACATACATGTACATACATACATACACACACCCACACCCACAAATACAATGAAGTGTTCTTGAAACCAGAGAGAGTTCAATTAATCTGAGAGCTTTCATTAACATGTTCACCATTAGAGCTTCAGGATTTGGCTCCAAATCAACAAGAAGACATGCAGACAATCAGCTTGTCTGATAATTATTCAGTTGCTAACTAGCATATTTTTATGGTGTACAGCTTTGCTGAACCCTAAAAAAATATACATCATGGTATGGTATATATAGATTTTTTTCTTACATTAGCATTTCTTTTAAGATTACGTACTGAATAAATTGTGGTCCAATCATTCATTCATTTTGGTGGGCCATTAAGGATTGTTCCCTATATGTTATTGTGTTTATAACCTATTTTATCTTAATTCCCCTTCAGTAATATTTTTTAGAATATAAAGTGCAGTCTCAGTAAATAAAACCAAATATACCACTATGAAATTCTCTTAAAATTGTGAAATACTATATTATAACAAGTCTGTTAACAGTAAAAGGTATGCTTAGCCACAAAATACTCTTCTTTAGTGGCTAAAACAAGAAAAAAAAAAAAAATTACCTTCCACCTTCTACAATTTTATTAGTTGCCATTAATTTTAAGGAGAACAATTACTCACCTTTTCATATCATGAGTATTCTCATTCATGATCTCCATACTACCCTTGTTGGTGCTTGTTAATGCACCCAAGCAGTAACTAATTCTGTTCTAATTTAGCACATAATCACGGGAAAGATTAAGCCATGACGTAAGTTGAACAAGACCAGATGATGATAAAGTTTCTGCCTTTCAGCTTTACACATGCCTGGAATGACGCATTTTAAAGGCAGACTGACAATCAATTGACTTGTAGCTCAGCAGTGCTTCTAGTTCAAGTACTTTGGCAAATTGTTTAGGCAGCAGCTTGAGAAAATACAGACATCTAGGCTTGAAATATAACTGCTTCCAAAGTGAAAAACAATGTGAGTACCATAGCAACACACTTCATGCCAGTGTAAAATGCAAAGAGATATTTTATAACTAATTGATACAATAATTGTAAATAACCAAAGTATAGTAATACACTGAGTTTGTTAGCCAGTCAGAACCTCAGAATTCCTTCTTAGAGTCTCCAAAATTGTAGTAAGGCTCTCTGATAACAACAGCCACTCACAAACTTAAGTTAAAACTGCCAAGATGCTTTTGAATTATAATAAATCTTTAGTGATCTGCTCCTCCATGGAATTCCTAGTCCTAACCAAAGCATTTGGGGCTCTCCCACCCTCCTTGAGAGAGCAAGGAACCACACAGAAATCAGTGAAATGAGTGGGCAGCTGTTTAAGGCACCCAAAGAAACATGGGAGGAAAAAAAATTAATTAAGGGGATGGACTGAGAAAATATGATAATATCAGAAAACTACCCTGACTTCTGTCCTGGTCCCAGTCAGATGTTTACAGTCAGGGGTAGCTGGATGCTGCTTTCAGCTCTGAGGTTTCACTTTCAGTGTCCTAAAGCAGAAAAGGATCCACTTCTGTTGTCTGCAAACCCCTAAGTAGGTACTGGGGAAAGCTTTGTTGCCAACCCTGTGCTGTACTCAGAAGCACAAAGCAAAATTATTGTAATTGCATAAAGATTTTTCCAAAAATGCCAAGAAGCTAAAATTATTTCTCTAGGTATATGAGATGTGAGTTCGTCTTTCTGCTCTGGGTCTCCTTACTAGCCAAATTCTTACCTCCCTCCTAATAAAATCTTGTGGTATTGTGCTCCGTCATTGCATGGTTTTCTCTTCCACAACATTGCCTAGGCTTACTTGTTTTTGTGGATTATTACCTATGAGTCACACAGGTCTGCTCTTAATGCAGAAGGACCAGTGAGCTGTGCAACAATCTTCTTCGAAAGGTCAGCAGTATCTAAAGGCAAATCCTTTGCAAACATAAGATCCTCTGACCTTCAGTGAGCAGGAAGGCCTGTCAGTCTTCATTTCAGGTCAACCACTTACATGGGACAAAAATGAGAACAAATAAAAGGCTTTTTGCATCACCGGGTCAGAGTCTGAGCTCTGGGACTGGCAGTCTGTGCAACACAGACTGTAGGGCCGCAGACCAAAAAAGGACAAATATCCTTTGTGCCTTTTGAAAACAGTTATCTTTCCTCATAGTTTCTTGTCCTGACTCTTCTAGAAGTGTAGTCCCTCTCCCCATCAGCAAAGAGTGACTGTACTTTTAACTTGTTCTCCAGGGCTTTTAAACACACATTTAGAAGTAAATCAAGGCAAGCCTAAAATCTGGCCATTTTGTTTTGCATGATCAGATATTACTTTAAACTAAAGATCAAGTACTAAGGAAGTTTCTTTTTTCTCATTGACATTTAGATAAGAAAATATCACAGCTACTGACAGAAACAACTTGGCCCTTTAGTAGGATTAGTGTGTCAGAAAGGTAGGAGCAACAGAACTCACAAGACTAAAATTTGTTTTCATTAACAATAAAAGTCTCTCATGGTCGTGGCCTGCTGAGAATTTAGCCTAACTCAATCTGCTAAATATCACTTGCAGAAATCAAGGATTATGTTTTATTTTTTCTTAGCTTGGTTGATCTATGGAGATCTTACAAGTTTTTTTCTTTAGAAAAATGTTTTGTGCTTTTTCAAGTACTCTGATCAATTTGCTTTATAGTCATGCACTAGGTTTGTCTGTGTGCATGCACCTGCATCCCTGCATGCATACAGGGGGGAGGATGTATGTGTGTTTGTTTGCATATGTATATGTAGGAGGAAATTAATGTGTGCACACATGGACAGACAAACCTAGATGTAACAAAAGATGGTCTAGACTTACTCAGCATAACTAAAATTAACACCTTACTCATGTATCTTTATTTCAAATAGCTCTTTTTTTAAAGGAGCAATACTTAACGTAACACTGACCTCCAGATATTTACTCTTTGTATTATGATAGAACACATGAGATTCCAGCCCTCGTATGATTTCCAGTAAGATTTAAACAAGCAAAACTAAATAATCACCAAGCTAAAGAGTTTATACTTAATTCACTGGCCCATTGAGATGGCTGAAATTATGAAGTATTGATCCCACGTTTCCATGCTTTTGAGGGTACTCACCTGATCAGAAGCATAGGCCACCAGCCTGCCCATGATGTCTGCTTCTGTTAGCTCAGGCTTTTCTGACTGCACCTGCCTGACAGCTTTTGTTCTTGCAGCAAGCAGTGACATCAGGGTGGCCTCGCTTGCACTTCCCTGTGGGACAAATTGAAGGAAGGTTCAAAATGAAGATACTTCAGAAGAAGAAAAGCAACATTTTCCTCCATATAAATCTCCAAAGTTCTTAACAAAAAATGCATAAAAGAAACTCTGCAGTCTCATGCTTTCTAAGAATTTGTGTGACAGCAAGGGAGGAATCTCTATTTGATCTTGGTCTCCTCCACCCTGATGTCTTGTCTGCTCTCTTTAATCTCTATGCTTGCTCAGCTGAGGTACCAGCCCTGTAATCAGTGCTAGAATACTGGCCTCATAGACTTGAACATGCATGAAAAGGTACTGGAACTAGGCACCAATCATTTGTTAGCCAGTAATAATGGCAGAGTAACCGTGATTTCTGTTACCCTGGGTTTTCAAACACTTAACTTCCATCAGAATCTGACTGTCAACTGTCATTTCTGACAAGCAATCTGCACAGTTATAATGCTTAATTAATATTTAGAGTTAGCCTGGGCAAGTAAATTACTGTGGCTGAATAAGACAAAACACTGAAAAGCAACAACAACAAAAAAGAGCTATGACTCAATACAGTTAACTGCTTTTCAAAGTATTAGTTACATATGTTTTATTCACAAAACAAAACAAACCCTACAGATAAAAAGAACAGTCACAAACTATTTCTAAATTTCACTTTTACTCACAAAACATGAGTTTATATTGTGTCTTGGATACTCGGTTACCAAAAAAAAGGGGAATTCTTTGTATCAATTGATCCATAAATTTCACATTAAAATACAAGTTTACACAAATTCTTTTTATAGTTTTGCTCTAAAGCAGGCACATGAAACATGATCTAAACCGCTTGTTTAAACTATAAGCAACAGTTTGTAAACACCTGTTAATAAATTTTAATGGTTTTGGGAGTCCATATGCAAGACCAGGTTTTTAGGTACTTTCAAAGTCGAACAATTGTCATGTGTATCTTACTTATATTAGTAAGCATATCTCAGAAATATCCCCAGTGTCAACAAGTTAATTTTGAAGTGATGTTTCTTATCCTGTACCAAAATTCTATCCTCTGTTATAGGCCTGTGTATACTTACAAATTACTACAAATATTTAAATATTTGGGAAGTCTTATTTCTTCTCTGGAGGTGGGCCTGATGTTATATATTTCATACATGAGAATGATCCCAGTGAACTCAGACTTTCTCACAGTACTGAAGTTAGCTGAGCTACTTACATGAGACAATGTCACATGTCAACATCTAAACAGTGATTGAACTCAATCCAGCTGAAATTCAATAGCCTTATGAATGGAGTAAGTAGGAAAGAGAACAGACTCTAAACATTTACTACATGTATTGTCATGACTAATATATTTTATCTGCCATTCTAGTGGTGTGGGATTTGAGGAATGACCCCAAGGTCTGCATCAGAACACAAGCCAAGCTTTATACAGTTTTGTCTGTTTCTTACAGCTGCTGCTGCTGCATACAGCATTATGGTAACCAAGGGGAAAATTACAGATACAGAAAGGTATAGGAATAGAAATATCCCTCTTTGGTCAAGTAAGGTAGAACTTCCATGCGGAAGCAAGGGGTGAAGGAAATTCTGTCCATTAATTGCAGAAAACATAATTTGGCATCTGCCCATTTAATCTTATTCTGCATATGGTCTGTAGCCAGATACCCAGAATACTCTTCAGGGTATCTGAACAGTGAGAAATCATGTCTGTCGGTAGTTCCCAAAACTTACAATGCAAGACTGTATGCACGCAATTATCTTCATCTTACACATAAAAAACCTCATTCTTCTTACTTCATCTGTCTAAAAAGTTAAATATTTGAGAAAAAGTAATTTTTTTGGGTCCCTTAATATTCAGTTTAGAGAGGTAAGCATATCCAGAAATCAATAATTATGTCTATCTCAGGAAAATATTCTGGACTGAGATAAACGGTTCTTCTAAAGATACCTTCTTGTATGTTCAAATGCCTCTGATAAAATGTGCAATGAATCTCACACAGTGTAAGTTTGCTCATGAGAAACTTCTGACATTGTGTCTCTATTAGCAAAACTATTTCTGCCATGCTCAGCACAATATTATTAAAAAATACCTGTGCTTCCTGACAGTCCTGTAAGCTAGAATACAATGACTCAAGTCCTCGGTGTCCAGCAGATGTGAGGAATGTTTTACAGTCAAGAAAACAATCTATTTTCTGAGAAAATAGGAGTTTTCCCTATTTTTTTTACAGGCAGTATATAATCTTCTAAAACACTCTGCATAATCAGACAACCTGCATAATGAGCATACATTACCAGATGACGTTGCCTGAAATACCATTTCCAGCAATTCAGCAGATAAGAGTAGTTTACTTTTGTGCAAACCAGTGCCACTTCTTGTGATGTTCATACAGTTTTTCAGGTAAGTTTTATGTCCTCATAATGAAGTCAGGCAACACAAAGCTTGTGTGCAAGACCTAATTCCATCTTGGTGTCGGGCAAGTCACTGAATATAACCTTTCTAAACCTTCACAGTAAAGTTAGCTCTGGCACCCTTGCATCTAATATGTAGGAAATAAAACTAATTGTTATTTTTATTAGAATATGTATTTAAGCGTATACATTAAAATATTTCCAATACATGTGGAGAAAATTACTTTTTTTATCTTCTTTTGTTTGTAATGACAAGGCCCTGTAAAACTGTTAGTGTCTTTCCAGGACATGCAAGGAATACATATATTAGAAAATTGCGTACAAGTATAGAAAAGAAAACGGCTGTAGGAAATTCCAAAGGTTAAAGCATTAATTTGAGATCTAGGTACCTAAGCCCCCACTATTCTGGAGACTTCCTGGCTGGACAGGCAAATGAATTAGACTCAATAAATGATTCAGCCTTCTGAGAAGTGTCCATGAGATGTCCCAGCATCCTGGCTGTGCATCCCGGCTGTTGCATAGTCAGTGTGTACAACAGCTCTTATATGAATTACACAGAAACAAAGATGAACAGGGAAGAGCCTGTTGCCCACCTGAATCTTGCCTCTTGAAATAAAGCTGGGCAAAGTTAAAAAGCACCTGAATCCAGCAACTTGGAAAGGCTTTTGCATGTCTCATGATAGACACAGGCTTTTTGCACCTTGCCTCTGTTCCCATAAGTCACATATTTTATACTGACACTTTCAGTGCTTGCAGCACCTGGTTTGCAAGGCTTTTCTATTCACTTGGCACCAAAGTCTCGTACTAAGTATTTTTGAGGAAAAAAGCTCTTGGTTCTTGAACTACCTGGCTAACTGACAAGAAAGATAAATCAGCAGTGTTCCTTGTGAGGCCAAACACAGGCCAAATCTCGTTTTGTTTTACCCTTAAAACACTTCTGATTTGCAGAGCAAGAAAACTTAAAATTCCAAGTAGGTACACTTATCAGCAGTATCTCTAGAATGATCAGCAGGATACAAGCTTTTGGAAGAAAGCTGCTTTCTCACTTATTTTTAAAAGCTATTTTTTCTCCTCTTGAATGGTGTATTCCACATTAAGATGATACTTTTCCTTTTACTGAAGCAAACAAAGGTTGCCATGGCAAGCAGGCTCAAGAGGCGGAAGAAATATCAGCAAGAGCTGATGTTCATGTCCACCAGAGCTCTGAACTGAAATTTTCTTTCATCTTTTGCCATTTTCAAGTGTCATCCTGCACACAACAACAAAGTGCTTCATATTGACATAGACTTTCAAATGTAATTAAGAGTCTGTTTTCACAGGCTCAGTTTTACCCAATGCCACAATAATTACTTGGTATTTACCAAGAGAATGACTGACATTTTACACACTCATGTTCTCTTTGCCTCACGCTCTGTTATTTGTAGCATTATTGTTTCAAGAGCAAGACAAGAACACAGCAGCACAAATTGCTTCATCGTAAGCAGGAACACAGAGCACTTTTGATTCTTGAAACTGACTGGTTTCTGATGAAAATTATGGGCAATCCAGCATTGTCAGCCTGGAAGGGCAATATTTCCTGCTTATAACCATCAGGCATAATTGCTTGTTTGCACTGGTTCAAAATAAATACTGTTGAGATGCATGACAAAAGCTTGATTTCTTGGGCAAATCCCACCCCCTAGTAATCATAATGGGAAAGATCCTAACAGATCAAGCAGATGAGTAAAGACTTATTCAGGAAATACATTGGTGTAGGTGCAGCTCTGCCTAGGAGAATCATAGCAGTTGGGTTAAATCCATACTCGCCTGGAAAGATGTTCGGAAGACTTCATTGGATTATGCTGCAGGCATTTGCAGCTGAGACCAAAGAAAGTAGTCCTCACTTCTAGCATGTAATTCAGATGTATTTCAAAAGATTATCTTAGGATAAAATTGATTTTGCCTCCAATGACCAGACTCCAGAGATTACCAAAGGAGCACCGAACAAATATTTAAAATTCAGTCTTTTTCATAGTAAATGTCTCTTTTGGTTAGATTAATAGCTTTAACCAGAGTCTGCATTTACAAAAAGACTATGTGCTAGTGGAGCCATGGCTGACAGACAACATAGCTTTATTACGCATGCAAGTTTGCCCATTGATGATAAATTCATAATTGTACAGATGTTCTGTTCAGACATTGCAGGCTTTCATTAAGCAGCCAGCTTCAAAGTTTGTGGGTTTTGTTCTATTTTGGATACTGCAGCGTAGTCTGAAAATTGTATTATCTACAGATATAACCCTTTAGGTTCAAATTTTAAGCAGCTCTTAATTTCAGTTTAGTGTTCCACTATTTGATTTTGTTAAATATAGAAAACCTCTTAAAATAATTTAACCTTCTCTGAAAAGCATTGATAAGACTTTCTACTCCATTCTGTCATTTTTACTTATTCTTTCCCATGTTCTTATACACTGCTTGATATCTCACACTTTATTTCTGATTTAAAAAAAAAAAAAAAAAAAAAAAGGAGGGCTGTTTTGGAAACTGACTGAAGTAAACAATTGAATATGTCAAAGGTGGACATCATGGAAACTTTTGTAACCACTTTTCATGATGCTGTACTCAAAATCATCAAATATATTTCTATTTGAGAAATATTTTTTTTCTATTTTCAGCCTTAAAACATTGCAGCACATTGTTGGTAGGTATGCACTCACTTCACCTGATCAACAAACTGAAGTTTCCATCCCAAATTACTTTTACAACATAATGAATTTTAAACCCAAATTGTGCTGTTAAGTTGAACTACTAACAATTATTCACAGAATGTTTCAGAATTCAGCTGCTCTGAAAAGAAAATAATTATTTTCATGACTGATCCTACCCACCTCTGGACATTATCACAGCACATCGATCTTGTGGCAGAAAAAAACATGTCTTTCCTTTATTTGTGTTTGGTATGAAGATTTTACAAAATCATAAAGTCATCCTGTATTATTTTCATGCCTCCTCTTACCTGAATGACTCCTCCACCTTGGCCACTGTTCCCAGCTAAAAACTCTTCAGGTAAATTAATCATCTTCCCTAGCCAATCCAGCATGACCGTCTCCAGCTCCGTGCAAGCTGGACTTGCAGCCTGCATTGAAAAATAGAACAGAGGGAATAACCTCACCAGAGAATGAGGAGAAATAGGATCCACCAGAGCAAGAAAAACGTTCTGTCTTTTGACTATAGAGGAAGAAACTAGCTGACTAACTTCACCAGGTAAATTAGGGATCTAAAGACCATTTTCTGCATATTGCTTCTAATACTTACTCAAAAACCCTCAAACTGACTATCGAATGTCAAAGCTAGGATTTGCATATTGCATTTTTTTTATATATCAAGTACCAACCTCTTTTGAGAAGAGCCCATCTCAATGAATGTGGGGGGTTTTACCATAAATTTCCATTGATCCAGATGATAAGAGAAGTAAAAACCCTGGGTGACAGGCAACAGTCAAACTACCTAATGAATTATCATTAAATTTGCACTGCTGCCATGAAAAATTCTAAGAAGAAATAACCATTTATTACTGGAGTCATTCAGGGTGTCTGTGAAAACAGTTAGTCAGGGTAACATGTATAAAAATATTCTTGTGACTACACTGCTGTCAATCAATACTTTATTTGAAGAAAGTTACTGAAATGTTTAAAATCTTGGCAAGGTGAAGCACCATTACCATATAGCAACATATACCCCAGTAAACTTACCCAAGAGAAGCCCATACATCCTATTCCACCAGACAACATATCTGCAAGAAGAGCTGGGAAAGAAGAGGCTGCAGGGAAGTAGGCAAAAAAGTACGGACTGTGCCAGTGAGTCACCTGTATTAAGGGGAAAATGATCATTTTTAACTAATGCAGGAAGCAGAAACAAATTGCCACAAAATCAGAACAGATTAAAGGTTGGGACCACTCAACAATTCTCTACTACCTGCTGTAACGCATTATCCCATTTTTTTTAAAAGCTTACCTTGTTTTTTCTCATTTTTTTAATCTATCTTTTACTCAAATTAGAAACAAATTTGGTTTTGCCCCCACTCTAAGCATTCCAAACTAAGATTTCTCTGTTTGTCTGCCTAGAAGACAAGAATTGCATGGTTAGTGGCAGAGTGAGTTTCTGTTCAGAGGGCACTGTTCTTGAGGCCCTGCTTTCAGAAACTCCAGTATTTTGTTCTTTCATCTCTGTCATGGAACTGTATCTTAGCAAGAGTGTCTCCAGTGCAGCAGAGGCCCACAGAACTTTGTTGCCCACACTCTGGAGTTATTTGCTAAAACTCAGGTACTGAATCTGGCCAAAAATCTTCTTACCAAAAAATGAATCGATCCATTTCTGTACCCAAAACCTTCTGTAGAAAATGAAGCTATCTTCTCCCTATAACAAATTGTGATTTATGTACAGTACCACTTTATAGGTACTAATATGAAAGAACAACACAATAACTGAACAAACTGTAGTCAATTGTCTAGCAGCAGCAATATTTAGAATTATCTTCTGCGTCGTCTAAGCAATTGTAAGGGTCTGTGAGACACTTGATAATGCTCCACAACTCCTATCTAATAAAATTTGAAAACAGGAAATGTACTGCCACACTGCAATGTTCAGTAGAAATAATGTGATGTCATATGTTAGGCAAAACCAGCTTTCACATTTAAGATAAAAGGCAAATTTTAGGGGAAAAAAAACCACAACAAAGTGCTTCTAGAGGTTGAGATGGACTATAAGCAAGAATTCAGCAGAATGCATATAAGATCTTTCCTTGGCTGAAAATGCAGAGGTTTCTGAGTTATTGAAATTCAGCCTTTTCTTACACCATTTTTTTCAGGATTTTTGGTTGGTTGGTTTTGTTCAGTGTTTTTAATACTTGAGTACTTCTGCTACAACTGGAGGATGGTAAGAGCATTCTGAGAACAACACTTGCCTGAGCTCAGTGCTTTCTTGTTTATTCCACATTCCCATCTTTAATGAATTTTACTTTTCACACTCCCCTCTCTCTCAGTCTGTGACAAGGTTTCTGTTTCTGGAGCTCACTCCGGCATCACTGTACAGCACTGTCCTGCATGCTGCAAACAATCTTTCTATTTCTTCTTCTAACCTTCTTCATGCCATCAACCAGCTCTTCTCCATGCTAAGGGGAGAAGATGAATCACATATCACTTTCTCTTTTGTAGTGTATCATATATAATATTTTGGATGTCCTATCTCTTTCATATGAAAGTAGTTCCTATCCACTACCATTTGCTACTGTCTAAACTAGCCCAGTACCAAGTATGTTCAAGATTTCATTTTTACTGGTCACTAGGTCCAAACTTGCTCATATCCATATCATATCTGGTCAGGATCTGTTTCTTTGCTGTAATGAAGTTATAGAGCACTTGTGGCAAACACCTTCCTTCACAAATGAGACAAAAATGGGATGGGACATGGCTCTGCACAGGAAAATAACCAGATTAAATAATACCCAACAAGCAGTGGTCCCTGATACAGTGGACCCACGTGCACAGACTTTCACTGATGTCCCTAATGAGCCAGGGCTGCCACTGTTCATCTCCCCAGCTCTAATCCTCTGTGATCTGGAAGACTTGTGACATTCATCTTGGGTTAATCAAGTTAAACTGCCTACTTGCTGGAAGCCATTTGTCTGATGAAACACAGCAGATTCCAGTTTCACCACTCACACAAAGTGAAAAAGCCAAAAGCCCTAGGGCAAGTACAGCTGCACTTCTTCCTTCTGCTTCCCTTCCCCTCTTTGCTTAAAGCAGCTGTAAAATTCATTTATTTTACCATGTTGGAGCAGACACACTTAGTCAAACACTGCAAAGAGCATGACATAATTTATGTTTGTTTTTTCAGCCCTCTGCTGATAAACAGTGATACACAAGAGTCTTGTGTTCAGTAATTACCACTCTAATGCTTCTTATTTCTCAGATTTTTTTATTTCTGTGGCTTGCTTAGTCTAAGTAAGAGTCTTCCTTTGCCACACACTAAGGATAGGTACTTCAGCTGAAAGTTCATAGATTGACAGATACAATGTGAGGAAAATAGTACTGGTATTTGTAATTAAAACTGAATTTGATAATTTTTGGCTCTAAAGAGAGAGGAGATACATTTCAAGAGAACAAAGCAAGTCTGAGAGAGAAATGTAACTCCTACTGAAAATTTTAAATGCAGATTCCTTCCACCTTGGCTTCCTGCTTGTGAATATCAGAGTTCAGCAGTTGTTCCCTCAGTTCCCGTGTTAATATTAGAAACTCAGCACCATTGCGGTCATTATTATTTAGTGGATTGTCCTTTGAAGGTCTACATCAAACTTCACAAGAACTCTCTATAAAGAAGTTTTACCATTCATGAATGCTTTTTCTTTTAAAGAGTAAATGCTCTCCAGCCACGCTTGCCCCAGCCTGTAGTGCTGCCTGGGGTTATTCTGGCCAAAGTGCAGGACCCTGCACTTGGTCTCATTGAATTTCATGCCATTGGCCTTGGCCCAGCTAACAGAGGCAGCTACCAGATGTAGCAGATTGTGTAGTAATATCATAGAAACATAGAATGGTTTGAGTTGGAAGGGACCTTAGAGATCACCAAGTTCCAACCCCCCTGCATGGGCAGGGACACCTCCCACTAGACCAGGTTGCTCAGAGCACCATCCAGTATTGCCTTCAACACTTTCAGGGATGAGGCTTCCACATCTTCCCTGGGGAACCTGTTCAAGTGTCTCATCACCCTCACACTAAATAATTTCTTCCTAATGTCTAACCTAAATCTCCCTTTTTCCAGTTTTGATCCATTACCTACCACTTGTCCTCTCACTACAAGCCCTTGAAAAAAGTCCCTCCCCAGCTTTCCTGTAGGCCCCTCTCAAGTACTGAAAGACCCTTCTCTTCTCCAGGCTGAACAACCCCAACTCTCTCAGCCTGTCTTTATAGAATAGGCACTCCAGCCTTCAGATCATCTCTGTGGCCCTCCTCTGGACCTTCTCCAGGAGCTCCATGTCCTTCTTATGTTGGGGGCTCCAGAACTGGACACAGTACTCCCAGTGGGGTTTCATGACAGCCAAGAAAAGGGGGAGAATCACTTCTCTTGACCTACTAGCTATGCTTCTATTGACACAGACCAGAACACAGCTGGCTTTCTGGGCTGCCAGTACACACTGACAGCTCACGTTGAGCCTCTCATCCACTATCACCCCTAAGTCCTTCTCCTCCAGACTGTTTTCAATCTATTCTCCACCCAGCCTGTGCTTGTGCTTGGGATTGCCCTGACCCAGATGCAGGACCTTGTTCTTGGCCTGTTTAAATTCGCACAGTTTGAACAAGCCCACCTCTCAAGCCTGTCAAGGTCCCTCTGGATGGCATCTCTTCCCTCCAGTGTGTCAACCTCACCACACACTTCAGTGTTGTTGGTAAACTTGCTGAGAGTGCACTCAATGCCACTGTCCGTGTCACTGACAAAGATCTTAAATAGCACTGGTCCACGTACCTAACCTTGGGGAACACCACTTGTCACTGGTCTCCATCTGGACATGGAGCTGCTGGTCACCACTCTTTGAGTGCAACTATCCAGCCAGTTCCCTACCCAATAAGTGGTCCACCAACAAATCTGTAACATTCCAGTTTCAATGCCAGAATGTCATGGGGGACAGTGTCAAAAGCTTTGCAGAGGTCGAGGTAGATGACATCGGTTGCTCTTCCTTTGTCCACTGATGCCATGGCCTCATTGTAGAAGGGCACCAACATTCCCAAATTATTAATCTCTTATTTTGAATTGGATATTATGTTACTGAAAGTTCTGAAGTGTTCAAAGCAAAGTGTTTTCTGTTCTAATTCACAGACAAAAAAAACGCTAGTATTTACCTCCAATGAAAAGAGAAAAACAATTGTATCTTTAAGAAGCAATGAAAGTATTTGCATATGTTGGCCATAATTCTCTTCTCTAATCTGTACTGATTTAATTCTGTTGGATATAAGATTTAACTCACAAATCTTTGAGAAAAGTGGAGAAATTTCCATTTACTTCAGTGGAGCTTTTGCCTGTGAAAGGACAGAAGGGTTTGCTCCACGGGGAACAAGATAAGGTCATATCAAATATTTACATTGGTCAATGAATTGACATTCTAGTTCACTGACTTAATACATTGGCAGTTCCACATCCAATCATATAGCAATCATATCACCTAGGTATACCCAGAAAAACAGCCCAAAGAGGTTACTGCAGAGATCCAGAGAGATTCCTCATTAATGTTTACTAATAATCCAGTCCTTTTCAAGCTACCTACAAGCTTTAGGAGACAAATAGGTACTTAAAATAAAAAAGGTATATCATGAATGAAAAAACAAGAAAGAACTGGACGCATGCCAGGCACTTTATTTTATGTTGTCTGTCAAACACTGATCTGCCCAAGAACTAATATTTAGGCAGTGGCCATCTGCTTTAAAAGGCCACTAAAAGAAGTTGACATTTAGGAGACTAAGTCAACAGAATAAGTATTGGGGAGCATCCTTTCTAGTCAAGTCTGTAATAAAAAGAAGTCTCCTAAGAGAATTTTAACATTTAAAGATCTGCTTGAGGGAACACTTCAGGCACAGCAGAGTAATAAAAATCCCATTTTATTAAATTCTGA
The DNA here is from genome assembly GCF_000747805.2 of Chaetura pelagica. Lineage (NCBI taxonomy): Eukaryota > Metazoa > Chordata > Aves > Apodiformes > Apodidae > Chaetura > Chaetura pelagica. The sequence continues at coordinate 1,889,392 of NW_009952435.1, forward strand.
CTGTGCATTGCAAGCAGCAAAAACACTACCTGAAACTGAAAGCTATGAAGCTTTGCCTTTACCAGTTCAAGGAAGGAAAGGGGATTATTTCCAAAAGCAAGCCTTGCATGAAGCACAAAAATTGTATTATTTCCAGAAAGAACAGAAAACATTAGCTGCACAAAGTGCTAGGTCATATTTTACATGTAAAGCAGACAGATCTACCTTCTAATCAGTGTGAGTACTTACATTCGTAAGGTCTAGTTGCACAGCCTGCAACCCGCACTTTCCTTCAAGTCTTTGAAAACCTAAATGCAGTATTAAACATTACACTACATATCCATTTTTTCTTACCCCTGGCATAATGATCTTCTCAATGTCTTTAAAGACATCCTCAAAGCTCTCAGGATTCTGGGGTGCGCAGTCTGGAATAAGAGGCCTTAGATATCCTGGTTCCACATCTGGGAAGACCTGTCTTTTATCTATCTTCTCGAGGTAGTCTGCAATATAGTCCACCATCTCCTTCCCTCTTTTGCGGAACTCTGCAGCATCCATGGGTATGAGAGTTTAGGACTTATTTTCAGAAAAACCCTAAAAAAAAAAAAAAAAAAAAAAAAAGAAAAAAAAGAAAAAAGGTTACTTTGGAAAAAATATTACTAGTTTTAAACTTCTTATTTGGATGATTTATAAGATGACTCATACCATACATTCTTTTATTACTGCATATTAGACCAATGCCCATAGAGTCTTGCATTCTGCTTCACTCCAGTATTAGCTGGACATTGTGTAGAATAAATCACACTGTTAAATCTTTGACTCCTAGATCATGATTAATTATTAACTTAATACAGATAGGCTGTATCTTTGACACAGAATAGTAGTAGAAGCATATCGATGAAGATTCACAAATCACAGATTCAATGCCTACTGCTGCTGGTTGACACAAGGATGTTGCTGGCACGGTTAGATCGCACATTAACACCTCCTCCCTTCCTTATAAAGACAAGGTCTAAGAAAATAGTATGCTGTGTGTCTCTATTATAATCTATAATAACAAGCTATAAATAATCACAGTTATCACGGTGATTCACTATGCTGGCCAGTCATTTTATCTGCTTCTTTCTTCCTGTCTTGCCTCAATATTTAGCTTCTTTACTCTCTCACTGTAAATGCACATGCTGTGCCATTTACAAAACCTTATTTCTTACTGAGGTTTCAATTAGAATTCACTTAGAGTTGATCCGTAGTTGATTTTGCCACAGGATGTGAGAAAGCTCTGTCTGGGGATGTCCCTGTTTCCAAGATGTTGGGTTGGAGCTCCAGGTGTGGTTTGAGCTGGGCACAGACTACATGAGCACACCCAAGGTGAAATACGGCTCAGCTGAGATGAGCTGGAGTTTGCCTGCAAAGTGCTGTGCAAACATACATCCATATTGCTAGGGTGCCTGCTCCTGCCATCCTGGACCACCCAACTTTTTACTGTATGTTGCTGTGTCTTTTGAGTGCTTGGTGAATACAAGGTTGAGACCATGGTGCCTAAAAAGTGTCCAAGACTTTATACACTCAGATCGAGTGAGTGATACTGTTCCTTGGGATTTACTAAGAAAACTGGCAAATGAAACAAGGATACTCACTGCTAGTGTACATAATTATTATGTTTACTTAATATACCTTCAGACCTTCACTTTGTAAGGAAATAATATATTAAGAACAATGTGAATATTATATAATTAAGAGACAATTTCTTATATATCACATATTTGTGCTATGGATTTATAACTGAGGACATCATTTTGAGAAAATAGAGAACATTCTGGGCTTTATTGTATTTTAATTAGTCCTGTCACATTACAAAAGACATCATTGATAAACCTAGAGATATCTCAGTTCCTATACGTAGAGGGTCTAGGATTACTGTGGAGCAGCTGCTGCTGCTATTCTGGAGGCAGGGTGCTGTTGTGGGTCATGAACCACTTCTAACCACCAGAGAATAGCTGTTCTTGTTGCTATTTTGTTAAAGTTATATTACTCTCTTTCACCATCATGTAAGTGTTTGGCTCTCTCTCTACCTTTCTCAAAGGTGAATTTGGACCTTCCTCAGATCTTGCTCTGAAGTTGCTGGAAACACACTAGAAGTAATCATTACAGTCCTCTGGTGGGAAGCTTTGTGTGTCATCTCCCCTTTGAAAGGCTGTGTTTAAGAAAGCAGGGCTTTTTCTACTTGTTTACAACCATTATGATTCAACTTCCTCAATACTCCCAAAATCTTATATGCATTTTCATTTAACACATCTTTGATCGTAGTTCAAAGTTTTAATAAACTTTCTAAATAAATCAGCATGAACTGGAGCAATCAATACACATCTTTGTGGCAGCAGTCAAATACACACCAAGGCTCAGTTCTTGGTTTAGATATTTTTGCCAGAAGAAATCTAAATACTGTACTGTTTTACTTGTTTTTCGAAGTATCTCTGTCTTAACCCTTAACTTATGCTATCATTACTTCTTTTATGATACTTCATTCATCATTTCATTGCCATTGCATGCTCTAAAGAACTTGCATGTGGTAATCTGATAATTTTTTTCTCTGGTTTCAGAGATGAAAACTGTGAAAATAAGAATTAAACCTATGACTGCCAAATTAGTGGGAGTTGCCAGAAACTGAATTAACTCAGAACTCGAGAAGTGTGTGTTTCTAGCACTACTGTTGCTCACCACTGAGTTACAGTGATTCCTATAGAGTTTCACATGTGGATCAGTTCAGATGAACATCTCATTCAGCATCTGTGGGTCCAATGAACTGTCAGTACTGGTAAGAGTATCACTATACTACTCCCTAGCTTTACTTTCTATCAATCAAATACAGGGCATCATTTAACATGTGGTCTTTTCCCAAAACACAAAACAAGTAGCAGAAATAGCATTAAGCACAAGCTCAAAACAGCTCACAAAGACAAAAATAAATGTACTTTATCATATTACCACACTATACTATGCTATATAGCTTGTGAAAATTTTTCTACCATTTATATTTTTTTTTAATCTGAAATTTCTTTCTATTCCAAGTAATACTTGTATCATCTTCGTCCTGTACACTATGCTGATATTATTTCTTGTCATTTGTATTATTAGAAGTTTGGACAAAGTTATTTTTTGATATCAGAATAAGCAAGTAGTTTAGATATAAATATCAGATAGATACACATTCTGTGGTTTCAGCCTATAACTATGGAAATGAAATTTGTCAACTCAGTTTGACAAGATACATATTTTAGGTAATCACTGAGATCTTATTTGATAACTACAATTCTTCCCAAGAACTGGAGGTCCACTGGCTCATCCTAACATTGTTTCAGCTGTACTACTTCTGTCATAAATCACTGTTGCAATAGCATTCTCAAAGTTCAGGATAAAGAATTAAATTGCAGGGCAAGGGCACTGTTTTGCATGGGAGAAGTAACTGAACCAGGAAGCTCAAAAAGAATGGGGGTATGAACCATCCATCCCAAATCTGCCATAGTTGTTGCAGTGTCATAAACTGATACAAACTAGTATCTAGTTAGCCTCTAATGAACTTTCAATTCAGTTTGATCCAGTGAAATGCATCAATCTGCTTAAATCTAAAGCAAAGTATTTAGTTCTTCTTTCCCCCAAAGACAATTCTGAGAAATTAAAATCTATCTAAACATCTATCTATTTTTACACATCCAAGAATCTTCTTTCATAAAAGTCCTCGCCTGAAAATTCCTCACCTAGTGTAATACACATCTCACAGGAACTGCAATGGCATACTCCTTTCAGGAACACAGTAGTCCTTTAAATTTTCCTTTTACCTCCTATTTTATATCTGTTCTTCTGTGAGTGACGAGGCCTGCTTACACTCTCTTCCCTGTTTTTATTCTCTTCCTCAATTGTTGATTATAGATCTCACTTCACCTGCATGAAAGTATTACTTGCTATGGAAGCCACATCCAGTAGACTGAGTATCTGACAATTGTAATGCTTACCAGCTACTATCATAAAAATGCAAATTACTTCACCTCTCTGCCAGTACAGAATATTTCTCTCTTCTACCTCTCACATGCATATACAACACAAGTACAATACAACATAAATGCATAGAGATCTTCCCTCTCAGCTGGTATATTTTAGAAACACAGAATGTGATTTTCTAAGAAGCAAAATACCTCAGACAACTCAGCCCTTAGGGTCTAAAATGAAAACACTGAGAGCATCTGTATTGTCTGAAGGAGTGAGTGTTAAAATCTGTGCATGCTCAAAATACCCACTTAAGTCAAAGGGACTTAAACTGCAAAATAATGCAGGCCAAGTTTCCAAAACTAAATGGAAATTTCAGAGAAACTGAGCCTCTCTCTAAAGTATTTAACAGTGGTTCATTTTCTTTAAGGCCTATAAAGAGTGATAATGCATCCACGCTTTCAGGAATCCCCCACCTCCCAGCATGAATTTCAGCAGATTCCACATCTGCCAGCTGAAGCCCAAGTGAGGAAAGCACACTTTCTCTGGAGGCATTCTGCCTAATTATCAACCTCTACCACTTTGTAAGCACAGTCTATTCAAATTCATCGTCAGCCTCACTCCGATTGATGAAATACAATTTTTACCAAACATACATTATGTCTGAGTACTTTTGTTCCCAGCAAGGATCAATGGATTGTCACCACTGGATACTTCTTCGGCTCAAGTCCTACTTTACTGGAGAAGATCGAGTTTTGCTCTTAACTACAGGTAAAACCAAGAATAATACTATCAATGTATCTTTTCAATTATTATTCATATGTAAACCCTTTGCTCTTTGATTTGGTTGGAATTTATCACAGGACACAATCTACACTACAAAATCTAAAGTTGGCATATCCTTTGCTACTTTGTTTAAAGTACTCCATCTACCTCAGTACACTAAAAGTAGACCATAGTAACATTTTATTTTAGTGAAGTTAGGGAAAACTATTACTAGGCTTTAGATTGTGTATTCAGTATCATTTTTATTTTCAAACTGTTTTCTGCTTTGTTTGAAAATGAACCACACAAATGAGCAGTTTATGCACAATTAAGTATTAAATATATTTATAGTTGTAATATTATGTAGACAACATTGAGCTTGTTCATTATTTATCTTTTAAAGTATTGTCTATAATTTTTGAATTTTTTAAAATTTATTTTCTACATATAAATGTAAAATATATCTAAATACTACCTAGAAATTTGTTATGAGAAAGAAAAATATAAGTGCCTATTCTCCAGTTCAGTAATGGAAAACATGAAACAGCTACAGAAAGGGAAAATGCATAGATGCATTAATAGCACCTTAAACTGATAGCTGCATTGGCTCCAAAAAAACCCAAACCAAACCAAACCAAACCAAACAACCTGTAGTTTTTTCAAATAAATTAGACAAGTGCACTTTCTATTCTGACAACTGATTGTTGCAGAACACAATGTAATTTAAAGGCTTGTGGTGCTACAGTGACAGCACTGAAGCCCTGAGGGCTTTCTTCTGTTGAACCAAACTAAAGGCTGTTGCTGCTGTTAAGCTAAACTTCTACTTACTGGCAAAAGGAGTATTGCCTGACTAAGGACTGTATGATGAACTTAATTCTAGCATGAGAAAAAACTTAACTGGATCTGTTCTATACTCTTATATTTGCACAAGCCAAGAATTAGGTATATAAGTTACAGGCCCCACATTTAATTTAAGAATTTCATTTTCCAGATAGAAATTGCTGGTTTTATACATTGCTGTCACTGGTGCAGTCTGCAACTTAGTAAGTTTTCTTTCTGAGGTTTATAGCAATATATAGGGAAAGGGTTATTTCTTAGGAAAATCTCTCCCTAAAAAGTCATGCATTGAATTTATCTTAAAAATTTTATTTTTCAGAATATTTGACATAGAATTTCTCAAGGTTTGCTTGGTTGTTCAAAACTGTTGCACTTGGAAAGACAAGATACAAACTTTTGGATACATGGGATTATGTATAAATGTACATAAACAGTTATAGCTGACATATATCCTATATAAAAACAATCAAACACAAAAGGAGAGATGCACCCTACATTGTGCAAACTTAGGTTAAAAAGAAATGCGTTTTGAGTATCCCGGATTATCCCTAAAATAACACAGGATGGCTGTGTATTAGCCAGGCTCCAACTTTAAGTAACTGATTGTTTCATTAATCCAACTGTACCTACTTGAATTCAATAACCACAATGATTTAAGGACAAATGATGTTACTTACAGCTAGCTGGTAAGGTTTTTCCTTCTCCTCTGTCTTTCTCACCTCCTCTGTGACAGCTGTAAAGAACGGAGGATGCAGTTGCCAGTATATATAGGCAGTGTCCACGTCCCCTCAGCCTATCACAACCACACGCTTTGCATTCAACATGCAGCAGCAGCATCTCCCCCTCCTCCCACCTTCTCCCAAATATACTTAGCAAAAAAAGCAACCTGAAAGGCAGAGGGATCTGACTGAGACACAGCCCTTGCCTACGTGAATTGTGGTGTGTGTTTCCTTCCACAAACTCCACTAACACATCTGACAGGAGTGTTGTCTGATCATGTGCTCCTGGTCTCTGTTACACACTCCAGGACATTTCTGCTGTGCCTGTTGCTGTAAAAGCAAGTGCTTTGAACCTACTGTGTGAAACACTGTTTTCAGGAAAGTAATACAGATATGGTTGAAATAGCACTCAAGTAACTGCAGGCTCTGAGCAGGTATGCATATAGGGTTAACATCCTTGGATGTGCTGTATCTTTTTCCAGTTTCTCTCTTTCATCATACATACACTTAAAAGCACCAGTAAAAGTTCACTGTTTATTTTCCTATTGTAAAAAAAAAAAAAAAAAAAGTTTTATGGGGAGTTTTCTTTCCTAGATTAATCCAGGTAACCATCTGTTTTTTTTATTTAGTTCAAGTTTATTTTAAAAAATAGTATCAGCATTTCATAGTCTTGAGCAGCTTATAGCCAGGTAGCGTAGCAGAAGTTCTGGGACAGCCACTGCACCCAGACAGGTCTCCAGTGCACTGCAGCATTACAGCAAACATTTTTGTGAAGGAGTAAAAAGTTCTGGCTGTCATATATTTTAAAACTACCATGGCTGTGTTTGCTTTTTAATGATATAAGGTCAGTTATAGCTCTGCTACAATGCCAAAAAAAAAAACAAAACCAAACCTATTCAAAATTAAAACAGGACCTAAAATCAGCACATCAGCTTGAGGGTCTCATTGTGCTTGTTGTGCTAGATGTTACCCTGTGAACTGAGTTGCATTTTCATTTCTTGGGTTATGTCTGCTACAATGATCACTCTATGACCTTGAAAACATCAAGAAATCCCAAGCTCAGTTGCAGCTGGCTCTCAGCTGTCTTCCACTGCAAATCAGGTCCTGAGTGCTTAGGATTACAGCCTGGACAAAGTGGGACCCCACAATGAAAAAAAGTGTTTTGGAGCTTTTTCTTATTTTTTATTTCTCCCTCAATTCAGCTGAAAAGGAAGAAAATTCAAAAAACATTTTAAGAGTACAAGAGATGCAGAAACTGAAGATGTCCCTAATAAACAGAGAGATAACTCAAACATAACATAAAGGTAAATAACATTCAAAGGAAATGTGTTGAAGTACCACCTTAAAGTCATCTATATGTTTTTACTTTTCTGCTGTACCTGTAACTTACTTTAAAGTTATAGGAAATAATTGCACTTTCTATTAAAATAACGTATTTTTTATTTCTTGGGAAGAAAAAAGAAATAAAGTGTGAGAAGTGTAAAAGGCAAAGTGGGAAAAGGGAATGAAATGCCCTTCCAAAAAGCATATGCCATGTCTGTCTGTAATTCTAATAGTTCTTCTGGCTTGTACTACTTTTCATCATTCTCTTCATAGACTGTTGGCAATACACAAACCTTTGCTTAGCAGAATCTCTCTCTAGTGGACAAAAGCAAGATAATTATTTTTTCTATAACAGGTACTGGCTAAGTCAGACTTGCTGTTCCAGACCTTTCAGTATGTTGGTTCTTCAACAGAGAGTAACTTACCTTACTGCTGAAACACAATGAATTGAGATGTTTCCTTTACTGCCAAACTGTTTCAAAATTCAGGATACCAGTGTGTGAGAAATAATAGATGATCCTAAAAAGTTCAGAGGCCAGAGCTTGCTGGTAAGGAACCAACAGATCATATTATTCACAGCTAAGATGAGTAAGGCTTCAATATTATTTTGCACATGGAGGTACAGCAATGGTACCAATTTATTAACAGTGCTGAACTCTTTGGTTTGCAAATGAAGTGGGAGAGATAACTGAACCATGGGCCCCAGCACAGCACCAGAGAATGATGCAGACAATGTGTTATCAGTCACTTTGCAGTCCCATTGCCAATCCATAGGCACAGACATTGATCAAAGTAGAGGGAACTAGGCAGTTCATACTCACTTTCCAACAGTTTTTAGCTCTGCCATTGCTATATAATGCAAATTAGAAACTAAAAGGTAGTTTTCCCAAGCCTTCAGTCCAGCTATGATTACGTGGCACTCCTCCCAACTTTATTTTTTCCTCACCTGAAGACCATGACACTCACCACATGCTAGTGTCCCAGTGTGGCTCTAACTACTAAACTTGGTCAAGACGTGTTTGTGCTTGTAGATCACTGAATGTAATATTATTTGAACAAACCTGTTTTCACCTATAATGTGAAGATATTATCAATATCTTAGATACTGAGAAAATAACTTGAAACAACTATTTAGTAATCATACTAGCACAACGTTTGTGCCTGTTTTCAACATTTGGTGTCAAAGGATCAGTCAGAGTTGCCTAAACTCAAGAAAAAAACACAGTTTTGTTGCTCAGTATTTGGTTTGCTCCTTAACTGTAGTTTAAGGATGCTATTTGGAGGCTGCAGGCCTTTTTCTTGCTTCACTTACTGTTGCTCCTTCAGAAAGAAACAGAAGTAGAACCCTGCCTTTTTTTTTTTCCCCTAATATATTCTTCCATTAATGCAGTAACATCACTAATGGAAAATAAAACGATCTATGAAAATAAAAAGGAAAGAAAAAACTCTACAAATTACTCAGACGTACTGGAATGAAAAGTCCCCACATGTTCCACAAAAAGAGGTCTAAACCTGCATAAGTCATAATGATGAGACAAGACAGAAGAGAATATTTTAGCAGAAATGTGAAGCTAACAATTATTTGGGTAATAAAGGGGTGCATTTCATAGAATCATAGAATGTTTTGAGTTGGAAGGGACCTTAAAGATCATTTAGTTCCAACCCCCCTGCATGGGCAGGGACACCTCCCACTAGATCAGGTTGCTCAGAGCCCCATCCAACCTGGCCTTGATTTCCTTGGAAAGAGGGTGAGAATTAAATAAAGCCTTCAGACACAAATAGATGGATTACTTTCATAGTACAAGGATAAAATGTAATTCTCCTGCAGAACATAAGTAGACTTTGCAACAGATTAGTCAGGAGATGAATCTCAGACAGTGCTGACAACTGGGAAAGGATCTGTCTTATCTTTCATGAGTATTTCATGTGTGCCTTGTTTTGTAAGTTCAGTTCTGTATTGGTATCTGTGTGAACATGTGAAGGTAAACCAAAGAAGGATAAAAAGGAACTGCTAACGAAGTGAACACGGACACAGCCTCTAACACAGCTTCGCAGGAGTTAACGTACCACTTGATGATTTGAGGAAGCCTAAGCACTTTACTTTTATGGAAGCATGCCTAGAGAAAAGAGAGAGGTGTGAGGAACTGAAGAAGTGTCAATAGAAAAACTGACAAGCTGTGAAGAGTCACAGAGACAGTGAGAGCAGGTTGCAATCACAGTAGGCAGGCTCTTCCAATACACAGATAGGAATAGCTTCTGCTGTGAGCTGAGATGTCCTTACCTAGGGGTGTAGGCACCGCCAGGGCACCCGTCCAGCTGTGTATTGCTCACAGAAAGAAACTTCTCAAGCACTGACCACTGTGAGCCTCACAGAAGCTGTGGCTAAGCCCTGTGCTGTTAGGACTTCATGTCAGAAAAGCAAATTATAGCAGTTAGTTTACGAATGTAATAGTCCACAGTGTGGGTGAACAGGCAGACCCAGGTAAGATATGAGAAACAAGATGCCTTGAGTGACAGAGGGAACATAATGCAGTGCTTGTTCTTACCTAAATGATTTGTTATTATTACTGTTTACAAAGATATCAATGATCTCATAATGCTTGAAGATATTTTGTTACTGGCTGTGATTAATGCATTGTCACGCAGACCATGCACTATCATGCACAGATTGCAATAAGCTTTGAAGGGCATTTGCCATCAGTATAAGCTTTGAGTCTTTCTTTATGGGATGAGAACAACATAGGAGTCTGCTCATAAGGAGCATGTTGGTGCTCAATTGTCTGACCCTACAGCAAGTTTTATGGCAAGGGATCACACTGGTGTTTCTTGCCCTTCTTCCCTGACAGCTTTGCTGAAAAGGTGTCTTTGACTCCGCTTCAGTCCTATGCTAACACGAGCACCTTTCTAGAAAAGACCAATGTCAATTTTCTGGAGAATTTATGCTTAATAACAAAAAGGCTATCAAGTGCATCCAAGAAAGATAAATTACTTTACACGTATCACAGACCCAGGCCTTTGGAGAACTGAGTGGAAACTGAACCTTTCACATTCACAGGGCTCCTTGGTCACAGACAAATTTTTCACAGCTGAAGCAATGAGTAAGGTAGTATATTCTATCTTCTGCTATGGATTATTGTCTCTGTCTCAGAGGCGGCAGTGATACATGCACATGCTTCAACTGCTTGAGTGCAGTGTGTGATTTTTGCTTCTGAAGATGCATTTACACTGAGATGAGAGGCTTTTCATTGGAGCCATGTGACATGGATGAAATGTTTTGACACGGTTAGGATTTAGCAGCAATTAAAAATTCATTAATGGTGTGAGGTAGACCAAAAGGTTGAATTTTAGCAGCATTTAATGATTAACCAATTTAAAGATTAACAAGCTATGCAGTAGAATGTATTATAATCAAACCAGCCACTTAATTACATATTTGAAATGTTTATATTCAAACACTTAGATAGGTAGAGAGGTGGATGGAAGAGATGAGCCTATCGTTAATATTTCCCTCTTTTGACATTTAAAGTAAATACTCACAATACATCAGCATTCCTGAATGGATTATGAGCCTCAAGAAGTCTGACTCACCCTGGCCCTTCATCAGCTTTGCCAGCAGTTGTTCTTTAAACCTCAAGGAATCTGTGCCTGAGAGGCATCCCAACTCAGTGGAGATGCTGGTCACAGCCTGCTGCAGTCTGGGAGAGCTCAAAGGGTCTTGCTTAGGGTTGCTATTTATAGGGTCTAAGATAACTGACTTCCATCAGTATTTTTTTATTTATTTTTTTTTCCCCATTTTGGCCACAGCATGTGTTAGTTGATCATAGTATCTCAGCACTTGTGCAATTCCAGTACTCTCTAGATTGTACTATGCAATTCCAGTACTCTCTAGATTGTACTATTCTGGTGCCAATGAGATCAGGCTACGATCCAGGCAGAATCCATCAGGAGTTTTGGATGTGGTATCCAAGCAGCAGGAGTTTCAGGCATAGTTAGGAAGTGCCTGATTGTCCCAACTCACTGCACTTGTAATCAGAAGAAGAACACAATGTTGGCTTATCCTGAGACCACAAAGTAGCCTTGTAGAGGTAGCTGCACCACCACAGCACGTGCCTGGAATGTCCTGCTCCTGACTCCTGGCAAGATGGTTAGCATAGCCAGCACCATTTCCTGTGACTAACAGACACAATTTGTAAGCAGGCTGATCATATAATAATCTCTCCTCTCTTCCCCATTTCAACACTGTGGTTTTCAACAAGATGTGATGACTCTCATTATAGAACAGCCAGACCACCTGTCAACACTGTGACAAGAAAATGTGCCCACCGAGCATTGCTGCCAGGATGTGGTGACACCCGTTACAGAACAGGGAAACGTAACAGCGCCTGAGATACTGCTTATAAAATCAAGCAGCTGTAAGTCCTCCTTGGACAGCAAAACTCATGATCCCCAAGTGGTCTGGGATGCATCCACTGTTGTCTTCTTTCTCCAAAGACTGACTGAGTGACTCATGTTCTTTTGGGTGAAGTCTGAGTCCAGGGGATGATTACTGTATGATGCATTTATTATTAAGAATCTGACCCAATCTGAAGAGGGTCCAGGTGACTAAAAGCCTGGATAACTAAAGAATTGAAATAGTAAGAAAGCTACAGTTATTACTATAAATTTTGCTTCACTGAAAGTAGGATAACTGATAAAATCTTTGTGCAACAATAAGCTACAGTAAATGCTACAAAATATAGATAACAGTAAGCTATGCTGACAATTAACTATTTTATGTAATAATAAGGCTCTAATTGTAACTAAACCCTGTAGCCATTCTATCGTTCTACCAGGGATCCCTAGAAGAACCTGTTTGTCCCTGTAGCATTGAGTGACAGAGCCACCAAGTGTTCGCATGCTCCATCCTGCCAACTCTGTAAGAAGAGAAATAATCTCCAGCTAGGAGGCAAAACAGCCAGCCAGGAAAGATAACAGCATAAGCTGCTGCAGGTACCTTCGGCACAGCACAGCCAGCCTTATCCCCAGTCAGAACTCTCATTTAGACAGGATTTACAAGTCACTGGAGGAGTCAGGCAGTTAAATAGGAAGGATAGTCCTATGCATATATTTTACCTTTGTGTTCAGAGACCTTAGTTCAAGTTCTTTTTTTCAAGTACAGATGCAAGTCTTTGCCATAAGCTGTGCAATTCTGAGTAAGTCCTCAGGGACAGCTTCCATTAAATATTTTGCTAGGAAGGGTTTTTCTCTTCCAGCTTTTTTCTGTGTTACCACATTTGTGTCCAACTCCATTTGGAATCCAAATGACCTAAATCTAGGCCAGGTTTAGAGTGGCAGCACATCCCCACTCACCCTTCGGCAAAGTTTGTCTCTGATCAGGGGCACAGATTTTGAACTTCTGTGTGCTGAGCTCAGATGCTACCAGTCTAGAAGCTACCTGTCTCTACAGCAGTCTTATATCCTGCATAGTTCTCTGAAAGACAGTCTAGGAAACTTTTGGGAGTTTTGAGATTTCTATTTTTTTCCTTGTGATAACTATTTTAAAAACTCTTTCTTTAATTTAAGAGTGATCTTGATTTGATTAGTCTTAAGAGTAATCTCTTCCACCTCTACCACCAGGCTAAGTTTTG
>NW_009952435.1:1902880-1910414 GCF_000747805.2 Chaetura pelagica
CAGGAAGAGGTTAGAAAAGGTCATTTTTCACTCACCTTCAGTGGTCAGAGAACACAGAATGGAGGGAAAAGTATGCTGAGGGAAGGATAATCATTACCACATTTAACGTTACATACATTGCAACATATAATGGAGCAAAATACCTTATCTGCCTATAGCTTCTGATGAACAATATTTTCAGTTTCGCTCATTCAAAAAGATACCAGTCTAAACCTACTCCTGTTGCCCACTGAAGCAAAAATAGAGAAAACTGTTCTGCATCTACATTTTAGGACTTGTGAATGTTTACAAGCAGTTAACATTTCACACTGATTGCTAATTCTGTTTCTTAATATTTGTGTTTGGCATGTAAAATCCCACTAACATTTCATAAAAACTGTGATTTATTTACTGTATCTTACAAAATAAAAAACTCATACAACCCAGGTAAGTAGTCTATATGTTATGTAACTGCAGTCTTCAAGAAAAATAATTGGAGTAATTAGTCTACCAGATAATAAACTAAAGTCTAACTCAAGATTCTTCAACTGTGAGTACAATGCATGTCGAGATTATTCCAAGCAATATTTGCCCAAATTGATGTGCCCTTAAAATGACTCCTCATAAAGAGCCATTACATAAAAAAATGTTGCTCCAAAAGGGTGCAATGTGTTTTTAAGAAATATATTCTGCCCTTGGAAAATTAGAAAAATGTTGCCCAAAGGAACTTCCCAAACAATGAAAAAGTTGTAGGAACAAAGACTGAGATGGTGGGGGGGTTCTGGTGGTTTTGTTTTGTTTTTTAAACCTTGGAAGGAAAAGTGTGAGGAAGCCATAGTAGTAGCAAATTCATCACACAATCTTAAGGTTATTTAAGAACTAGAACACAGTAATTACTGGGCTGAAAAGAACAGCATTCAGCATGGTAACAAATTATTGCAATGGTAACAAAAGTTTTTGTTTGGTTGGTTTTTTTTTTAAAAAAAAAGCAACAAGGAAAGATTAAATGGGCAAAACATACATTTGTATCTCAGGTTCTTAAAAAGTGCTAGAAAGGAAATCACCCTAAACCAGGAGCATGCTCGTTAGGATGTACTCTGGAAATGTCCTTTAATAATCTTGAAAAAGGAAGAGGTGAAGTTAGGCTTAACAACAACCCAAGGCATGGAGTCACACAAAAGTTCAAGGGCCCCTCAGTTCCAGAAGGACAGGGAACTGCTTAAAAGAGTCTAGAGCAGAGCCACAGAGATGATTAAGGAAGTGGAACATCTCCCTTATGAGGAAAGGCTGAGGGAGCTGGGTCTCTTTAGCTTGGAGGAGACTGAGGGGTGACCTCATCCATGTTTACAAATATGTTAAGGGGGAGTGTCAGGAGGACGGAGCCAGGCTTTGTTCAGTGATGTCCAGTGATAGGACAAGGAGCAATGGGTGCAAACTGGAACACAGGAGGTTCCACATAAACATCAGAAAAAACTTCTTTACTGTGAGAGTGACAGAACAGGCTGCCCAGAGAGGTTGTGGAGTCTCCTTCACTGGAGACATTCAAAACCTGCCTGGACACGTTCCTGTGTGATGTCCTCTGGGTGATCCTGCTATGGCAGGGGGATGGACTAGATGATCTTTTGAGGTCTCTTCCAACACCTAAGATTCTGTGATTCTGTGAAAAGTTGTGTGCCATGGGCTTCAGATCAGCCTTATAACTAGCTAAGCTGCTGATACAGCTACAGAGAATCCTAACATTTAATAATAATAATAGTAATAATGTATTCTATTTTGTGTGCACGTGTTACCTTTCACAAGAACATATAAGACATTTTGTAAGCTTTTTTCTTTTGAATTTTAACTTAGCATCATAATAAATGTAATTTTCAGTAGCCTAGCACAGAAAGGTACCTGTCCCAGGACAGTGTGGCAGGCCCCAAAACTGTGGGCCTGGAATATTTACTCAGGAATAAACACCTATGTACCTGGTCTCCAGGTATATAAAGAGAATACCACAAACTGGGCCCATTTAAAAGCTGGCCAGACAGGCTCATGAGGGGATGAATCATGGTACGGATGAATCAGCACAGAATCTCAGGTAGGTCAATGATATTAATTCTCAAGTAACATAGCACATAGAGGGTGGAATAAAGCCTTCAAAAATCTTAAGGGTCAAACTAATGGATTTATTCAAAGCAATCTTGGTGGCACTACTGCATGAAAACTTCTGTTTAATAAGTAATATGATCAAGAATAACAAGAAGTTTGGAATAAGTTAGTGAATTATATGAAAAATATTCCAGCGATTTTTGATCAATTGTTAAAGTAGTTCTAAAATATTTAATATTCTCTCAGATTTTCACTTTCAAAAAGACTTCACTGCCTTCCTGGAGTTTAAGAGATGACTCCTCTTCAAAGACATTTACCCCTCCTTTAGGGAAGATTCAAATGAGTGGGCCTGGTTAGCTTTGAAAACAGAACAACATGAGGGAAGCCAAGGAAAAGATAAGGGAAAGAAAGAGTAAAGGGAGGATTCATTTTTCAAATTTCAAAACCCCAAGAGGGACTACTCAACGAAATAAAAAGATAGCAGCTTAAAAACAGACAGAAGAGAAACACTTTTTCACATGATGTGTGGTTAAAACTACAGAAAATATAATTACCACAGGAAGCACTGCAGTCAAGAACTCAACAAGATTCTGGTGCGTTTGCAGATGTACAAGGATATCAAACATATCAAGAGCAATTTAAAACTGCTGGAAGGCACATGTATTTTTTCAGGGAAAACTGTCCAAGCATTTTAAAACTGCACAAAGAAATATGCTAATCAGAGTGAGATACAAAGAAAAAGGTCTCCGCAAGATGATGCACCCAAAGGATATCATTAAATAAATGTAACCTCCTCCTAAATCCTTTACATTCATCTCTTTTCCTCCTTTTTACAGGAACAGCACAGAAAGGGACAATATGAGCCAGTTTCTTTATGGTACTGTTTCAGATTAAAAGGTGTCTGCCAGCCATCTCCCTGGAATGCTGGCATTTCAGCATGTCCAATGTATCTGAAAATGTATATTCACCTTGAAATTCATATCCCTGGTTCTAAAAGTATCTGGATTGTTTCTAATTTTCTGAGTTGAGATTGCTTTTAAAAGCAGAAAGCACCATATGCAGTATTCCTGTAATGTCCCATCTTGCTTCTTAGCACCACTAAGTAGTCATAGCAATAATGCTTAATTCCTGTTACTTCATGTTAGCTGGACCTGCACTGTTATGTGTCACAGAAAAGAAAATCTAAAATCTGTGAGGTGTTTTGGTGTTGTTGGTTTTTTTTGTTTAAATGAAAGTTTGCCAACAGCACAACTTAGTACAAATTAGGGCAAAACACAGGTGTTAAAAGCAATTTAACAGTAGCATTACTCTGACACTGAATTTATGGCCTTCCTATACAGTACACTCCAGTGAATTTTTTTTCTAGGCTCTCTTTTTCATCAGTTCTAGCCTGTTACTTTACATCCTGTCCACCAAGCAGGAAGAGATTATTCCCTTCCTCTTTGTAACATCATTCTCTGCAATTTAAGATGCTAGTGCACCCCTTGAGCTCCAAATTACATGACAGTATTGCTAACACCAGCAATTGCTAACGCCAACACTACAGTTTACCCTAGCAATCAGACAGTAGATGGGACTTAGTACATGAGAAAAATAATTTTCTGGAGCATAAGAAATGTCACAAACCCAAGTTTGGCAAGACTGGGTTGAAAATCTGAAATGCTAATAATAACCCTCACTTAGGATTATATGTATTCCAGCTTCTACTGAAATGTGGAGTTACTGCTACTGTGCCAGTGTTAAGATCAGAAATGTCCCATGTCATCTCTCCTTGTATCTCTTTCAGTGACTGAAACCTTTCCACCTTATCTTTGTTCAAACCACATCAAAAGCTTCCTAACCCCTCTGCTTCATATCAAGTCTTGTAAAGATAGGCTGCATGTAACAGACTGGGAGATACATCCTCTATAAAGACAGTTTGAGATGTCAAGCTGTACTTGAGTTACATCTTTGCCTTCAGGCAACTCCATGTTCCTACATCCAGACTTACAGCACATTTAACTGATGGATAATCCATGGAAAAAAAAATTATCACATGCTGCCATTAATCCTCACATAAGTCATTACCTTCTTTAGAGACAGGATCTCTCTAGTTGTCTTTGAAACCGCAAAGAATAAAATCAGGAATAAAGCAATACATCTGACATAATACAAGAATAACAACATTAAACTGCATTTAACTCCCTATAAGCCATCCAATTCCTCTGAAAACGTACAACTTGGAAAAGTAAAACTAAAACCTATTACACATTCACAAAGCTCAGCAAACTCTCCCTGAATTAAAATAAAAATAACATTCTTTTCAAAAGCAAGAGAGAAAAAATAGTATAGCATTACTTAGTAATAAACTGGAAGAGCAACCTTTTAATTGCCAGCTCTCTGACAAAGAAACTAATGCCAAAATCCCAATTTACTTTTCAAGTAATTACTACTTTCCACAAGATCTCCTCTGCCATTTATTTATTTGTTTGTGAACAGATAGAGATATAATCTATAAAGCAGGTGAAAACTATACACCAAAACAGCTGTTGCATTGAAAATGTTTTCTAATGAAAGATATCTTTGCCAAGAGGTAGAATATGTAACCAGCATGACCATCAGTTAGATGGGGAGACACTCACTGAGGAACACTGAAGGCCTCTGCACATGCTGAGGCAACGGAATTAGTTTATCTGAGTAACAGGATTGTGATTAGGATATGCTGGAGTTTGTTGTATAAGGTGGGACTACATTTTTTCATCTACAAGTGATGGCATTACAAAATACTGTTGGCCATACATTTTTGCTGGTTATACAATGCATTATTTGTGACTGAAAAGAAATACATTATTTTTGGTGCTTCAGAAGAGTAAAGCAACCACTTTTTCATGTCCAACAGGGTAAGAAACATATGCTAAAGTGGGAACACGGGAAAGAATGAAGCAACAGGGAAATTTCCCAGGGCTGTGTATCAATTGGCCATCCAAAGAAACCCTCTGACGACTTTAAATAATCTTTAGCAATTTTCTTACCATTACACTGTAACAACTCACCATTTCAAACACCATTACCCATCCACTCACCTACTTGTTTTGGCTCTGCACACTTCTCCTGAAACAAAAGTTCAGCAGAAGCCAGCTGACTGGCAAAGGGGGAAGGTAAAATACATCTCCAGTTTTCTGCACTTTCACAAGATTAATCCGCTAGCTTACAGTCACCTTTGAAAACTCTCCTGTTCATCTCCTTATTCCCAAAGAGGAGATTTCAGCAACCTCTTCGTTAACAGAGCTTTTATGTTATCTTCCAAACAGATAAACAGATGAATATTCCACCTACCCCAGCCCTGCTATTTCACTCCACTAACTTCACAGTATGGGACAGATAGGAAGCACAACAGTCTCTGTTTTACCAGGGAAGCAACAGCTTTACCCCAGTACGTGTGCAGAAACAACACAGCTGTGCAACTAAAAACCCACAGTCCACCTCCTTGGTCTCAATAAATTCTCTATTCTTGCGAGAGATGTTAAAGCTTCCTCACTTTGCTTTTAGCCTGCGTTACTGGTGGAAGACGCACACTTCCAATGTCAGACTTCCAGGATGCTCTTCCCTCAAATGTCACTCTCCTGAGGAAATGTCAGCATGTATCACAGTTATATTGGAAACTTGTTTTTCATCACACTTTCATTAAAGTATCTATTTTCCCCCCTTCTATTTACCCTTGACATAAATGGTATATTTATGTAACATAGATGGTATATAGTAAAAATTGTCATTTTATGTCTGTTTTCCAAATACATTTCTATGAACAGGAGTTCAAATTTTACTGTTTTCTTACTCTCTGAACCCCATCAGTGGTGAAATAACTTCTGCTGTTCTACATTTAGTCACGCATAAAATTGTAATGTCAATGTATGGGGATTACTCCCTGTGCCATAAAAAGGACCTCTGTAAGAGGACAAGCTCAATGCAACACATCTCCAATGAAACCAAGCTATAGGAACAGCAGAAGTGAATTTTAAAACAAGTAAGAACTTTTTTTTTTTTTTTTCCTGACTAAACTGAAAAATGTTAGAAAAAGTCCCTTGTCAGCTGGGATTCTGCTCTGGCATGACATCATTCCGAGATACTGCCATCCCTCCAGCCAGCTTCACTTTACCAGCAGTGCCCTCAAGTCAAATTTTAAAAGCAATTAAGAAGAGATTCTCTTAAAAATGTTGTGAGTTTCAAAGATTTGTAAAATACTTCATGAATCTTTGCCTATTTCAACAAAATTGGTTTACGCACGTACCAATGAAAATAGAATTACATTTAGCATATTATGCTGCAGTTCTAAATGCTCACTAGCTTAATACTTAACAAAGTACAGTGACTTGTACCAGATTATTTGGTGAAAGTACAGAGGTATTTTCACTTTCAGACATTAGTGGGTTTATCCTTACCTGTCTGGAGGTTTCACTCCTTTCCCAGGTATTTTTGAAACAGATGTTTTCTGTAGTTCCCTTATACTCTCCTGACCTGAGGAGGAGGTCACCAGAAGCAGCTATTTCATCTCAAAAAAATGCCTAGGGCTTTTCCAGTAACTATCTGGTCTCCATTGCTACAATGCTTGCCTTGCACTTCTTCCGTTAATCATTGACCACCTGTAGCACTATGTTCATCAGCTTTATCAGTCACTCTTTGCCAACAAAGGGAAAAAAGAAAACTTGAGAACAGATTCAGCAGCAACTCACAGCCTTCAGGACTGGAGGTGATCTGAGGAAAGCCTCCTTTGGTAGAAAGGACTAACACTTAAGGAGTAAACAGGATAGCACGGCTCAGCATAGATAAACAAGGCTTGGAATGCATAGATAAGGCCTGAAGTGTGAGGGAAGGTATTGTGTGGGAGGATGCTCCCACAGAAACTTGCGGAGAAGGCAAGACCCTGGTGCAGACCCCAGAAAGGAATGCCAAGAGGTGAAAAGTGCACAGCGAGGAAGACATACGGCCTTCATCCCAAAGACCCCTGCCCACGCATGTGCAACAAGGAGGAGCTCGGGGGGGCAACTATGATAACGACTAATTGTAATAACCCCTCCCTATCCTCCGACACCTAATGTATATGCAACAGTATGGATGAGTATGTATCACTTTGTGGCATATAATGAACTTGCCAATAGCTGTAGGGTGTGCACGCCTGTGGAGGAGGGATCCCCCGTGCACCCAGCGCTGAATGAACATACCTTCTTTATACCCTTATTGGTTCTAAAGTCGTTATTCCGCACGTCAGAGGGACGCGGGGGTTTTTAACCTGCTCATGGAGCCTCCGGTGAGGACACACCGGGCGCCTACGAGAGGTGCAAGGGAGAGCCCACAGCCCCAGCACGTCCTGCCTCTGCCCTTCTGAAGCCAGGGGATGATGTCGACGAAAACGCCAACACAGCCCAGATGCCGGGGACAATTACCACGCCACAGCCAGACCCCGGGGCAGCCGAAGGGGCCCGGCACC
>NW_009952435.1:1910543-1924606 GCF_000747805.2 Chaetura pelagica
AGGCGGGGCGAGGCGGGAGGGCAGCCTGGCCTCCTTCCTTCAGCTCTGGCAGGAGGCAGAGCCCGGGCAGTGTTGCAGTTGTCCTGCACTGATGTGACAGGCATGTCTGCCTGCCTGCCTCCTTATTTTTCCCTATTGGAAAACCGGCTTTTTACCGCTTCAGTCAGAAACGGGCTCTGGAACTGAACAAAACCGGGATGTCACCGTCACCAGCTCCTGTTTGCGGAGGGCTGGGAGAGCTGGGCGCCCTTCCCAGGGCAGCAGCTGCCCGGGCTGAGGGGCTCTGGGGCTCTGGCCCCTCTGCCAGCCACCCTGGGGTGCGCTGCTGGGAGGGGAGCAGAAACCACAGGGACACCGCGGGGTGAGCGCCAGCCTGTGCTCCTGCCCTTCTCTCTGTGTATCCAGTCACACCTGAACTGTCATTCGGACGCTACTGCCCAAAACTAACTGCACTCTGCCACCCAGTCGAGCTGGACACTCTCTTTTAAGAGCTGTACCTCTGACTGCAGCTGAGCTGAGCTTCCGAGCCCATAAACCCAGGCTGCAGTTTGACTCAGAGCCAGCAGCTGTGTTCATTTCACTTTCCTGCTCCCCAGTTGTGGCACCAGCATCTTGCAGCCAACAGATGGAAAACACCTGATTATAGCAAAGCATACAAACCTGGGTAACCAACAAGTGTCCTAAGATCCTGTTAATCACAGCTCAGTGTCTTGTGATGAACCAATTGCTCTTGCTAAAATATCTGCTAGTATCTGTGCAAAATGATAAGCAATTAGAGCAGAATGTCTTCAGGCTAAGAGTTTGCAGTGTGACTGTTACACAAACTAATTTATTTTGAAGTCTCAGATATGACTAATCACAGTATCTAATAAAAATCATATAGCTCTTGGACATAGTTGTGGTTATATTAGGTTTTCAAATACTAATTAAATTGTGCTCCAAGTTAAGGAAGGAAGACGTAAGATTTAGGATGCAGAAGCAACCCAAAGCAAGGCAATGCGGATATTTCAAAGGAAGATGTCTCTTTTCTTCTGCTGCTCATATTGTTACTGAAGTTTCCAAGGTGTTAGACAATGCCTGAGACACAAAACAATATACAAGCTGAACAAACCAGATTAAAGCATCACTGTATTAGCAATAGCAAAAACCCAAAGTCATCTGGTGATGTTTTTCCTCATCTGGTTTTGTGTATACAGGCCAAAGCAGCAATTTGGTGTTAAGATAAACCCAATATTAGGGATCTGTGTATCAGGATAAGTGTTGTAACCACATGCTGTAGAACACATCTGTTACAAAATTTATTCAGAGGTTCAAATGCATTTGAGCTGTTTTGCTAAGGGAATTCCATGCTAGAAAGCTTCATGTGGGATCAGGTGTCTGATGAACCTGATGAGGTTCAACATAAGTAAGTGTGGAGTCCTGCACCTGGGGAGAAAAACCACCATGTACCAGTATAGATTAGGGGTTGACCTGGTAGAAAGCAGCCCCATGGAGAAGGACCTTGGGGTCCTAGTAGACAACAAGTTATCCATGGGAATGCCATGTGCCCTTGTGGCCAAGAGATCCAATAGTATCCTGGGATGTATTAAAAAGAATGTAGCCAGCTGGCCAAGGGGGGTTCTCCTCCGCTTCTACCCTAGTAAAACATCTGGAGTTATGTGTCCAGTTCTGGGCTTCCCAGTTCAAAAGGGACAGGGATATGCTGGAAAGAGTCCAACAGAGGGATACGAGGATGATTAAGGGACCAGAACATCTGTCACATGAGGACAGGCTGTGAGACATCTGGGACTGTTTAGTCTTGAGAAAAGAAGACTGAACGGGGACCTTATTAATGTCTATAAATATCTGAAGGATGGATGTCAAGAATGGGCCACTCTCTTTTCAGTGGTGCCCTGTGATAGGACGAGGGGAAACAGCATCAAGCTGCAACACAGGAAGTTCCACCTCAACTTGAGGAAAAACTTCCTTTACTGAGAGGGTGACAGAGCATTGGAACAAGCTGCCCAGAGAGGCTGTGGAGTCTTTCTCCAGAGATTTTTCAAGACCCGTCTGGATGTGTTCCTGTGTGATCTGCCTGAGGTGCTCCTGCTGCAGCAGGGGGGTTGGACTTGATGATCTTCAGACGTCCCTTCCAATCCCTATGATTCTATGATTTATGTCTGTTGTCTTTCAAGTAATGTAAAAACAGACTGACCTTCTATCAGGCAATTCACAATTTAATTCAAATCTGTACCATATACTCATTTCTGGCCCAGACTGATTTTGTCCTGCTGACCTTCTGGTAACACAGGTTACCTGCTGGTAACATCTAGGGCCAGGTTTTACATGTATCATTTTGCATTTGCCACAGCTGTGGACAGTTTGGATAACCATTTGTTACGCTGCCTTTTGATAGGCTCACCTTTTTATCTTGCTGCTTTTTTTCATGCCATCTTGTTTGTTTCAGATGAAATATATACAACAAAGTAAGGTGGAGTTCAGGGTTGGTTTGGTTTGTTGCTTTTTTTTCTCACAGGCTTTTGCAGAATTATAGTCTTTGACTTTTAATGACTACAGAGAGGGCTAGTTTCAATGTTAGCACAGCCTCCTTTAGCTAAGCAAGAAAAAGGCATCTTCAAACCTTTCCATAAGCAAGCAGTCCCCTTTGCTCAGCTGAGTGAAAGCTACTTTGTGCAGGAAAGTGAACTCTAAGCACTTTAATGTGCATCTGCAGGTAGAAAACAATTTGGGAAGATCAAAACCCAAAATAAGCACTCTGCCTTTATGTGCTGATGAATGAATTTCATAATACTAACACAGAACTCGTCCCCCCAAGCAATACAAACTCACATGAAGATGCAGCATTCAGAAGCCACAGTGTGACTAAGGCTTGAAGCAGAATGCATTTGATAGCTTCTATGGATTAGCAAGGCAGAAACAGGAAAGGGTTGTGTCCAACAGAAAAGTGAAACATTTCCAACCTTCTATTATTCTATCTACCAGAAAAACCACCAATCTTCCCCCTAAAAATGGCTTTTTTAAAAACAAAACCATATTCTGTGCAGTGTCCTTTTCCACCCAAATGCAGATGGCCCACTGGAATACAATGATTACAGGGGTAAGTAATAGCTTTCTAAAAGTACTATTGAAAAGTCTTCTGATCAAACGGCTGTCAGGCTAAATAAAATGTGGAGTGTTCCTTTTCAGTGAACTAAATTTTGTTTTATGATCCAAAAGACAGTCATGGTGTATCTCCTGATACCTTCCCAAAGGAATTTTGTAAATACCATAGTAGAACATCTCCCATAATTTACCTGAAACAAAAAGGGTGAACAAATTCTTTTTTAAATAAAGGACAGTCTGTCCTAATTGGAATCATAAGACAGAACAGCCAGAATAAAGACATCTTGGGGATTCTGCTCTCCTCTTGCATCTTCTTAAAAGCTGTTTAATATAACCCACCCCAAATAACCCAAAATTAAGGCAAGAGATCCATGGTGTACAGATATATTGAAAAGAAGACATTAATTCCAATATAAAATGAATAGCATTGTATTAACGTTTATTTCTAATTACAAGAAACAGAATATCAGTCCCTTATTTGTACAAAAATACCTGAAAGATTACAATTAGGTTCACAAGCCAAAAAGCTATTTACAGTATGAAGCAAAGCATATTGAATAAAGGTTTTGTCTCTTAAGTTAATACCTTTTGCATTCCCTGAAACTTTAAACTTTATTCCATTTTACAGTCACTAAATCTTGCATTGTGACAATATAATTTACGATAAGCAAGTCTTGCCACTGGAAAGGTGCATTGATTGGTCAAACTGTCAGGTATTTAGTGCAGAAAAGATAAGACAAAACATCTAAACTGAGGCACGTGTTTCTTCAAGATTAATTAACAAATAAAAAGGTTTTTTGTATTTTAACACCTATCGTAACATAACTTAACTAGTAACCTCATTACCAAAATGGTTTGGCATTTTCCTTCTCAACATATTCAAGATTGCTACATGAAGTATTTATTTAGAAAATAAAATCACAGGCAAAAAGATAAAAATTCAACAGGCTCCAAAACAACCCTGAGCATCCCCTTTACATTCATGTCATTTAAATACAAAAATAAGAGTCAAATGTCCTTCAGTCCTTGGTATTCTGAGCTGGCAGCCAGCTGAATCTGTTGGAAAACTAAGGTGGTATTGACTGTTTTCCAGCAGAAAGAAGACAAAGCAGTGATCTGCTTAAGTAAGATTGTTGCCACTTTGAAGGTGGTCACTTTCTCAAAACAGCTCACTTTAGCTGGGAAAAGTACAAAATACTAAGTCAACCATCTACATAAAAAAATCATGATTCATAGTCAAACTTTTATTCTCAATTTAAATAAGATGCAAGGTTTGTTGTTTTTTTTTTTATAAATATGAAACACTGCAAATACTATCTGCCTACTGGGAAAAATGCATGGTTGTCACTAAGCTATGTAAACAGAAAAACTTAAAACTACAGCATAAATGGTCTTATCAAACTGGTAATGTAGTCAATACAAGTATCTTTTTTCTCCTAACAGGGGCCAAACAGAAGCATGCAAAGTGAAGTCAGACTTAAGTTAGCTTAATTTCAAGGTTTTAAAATACATTGTCTAGAAAGCAGGAACACTTATTTCACTATGTACAATTAAAAAAAACCCAAAACAACAAACAAACAAAAAAGGCTTCTACTAAAAACAAAATCAAGTTTCTTCATTTTTAATATCTAGACATTAAATGGAAAAAAAAATACTAAATGTGTTCTGTAAACTAAAATACAGTGTTTCTATACCATTGACATAGTTATAAGCTGATATGGAGGACTCAGGCAGGTTATGGTTTGTCTTAAGCTATTCTCAACACTACATGAAGACCTAAAGATGTAGGATTGGTTTTCCTTTTTTACCCTTTCAGATGGCTAGGATTTCAAACCCAGTGGCAAGCATTAATAAGGATAAACTAGCCTGTGTAAATCATTTACCATCTTCAGAACAATCCATTCTGCACCACACCCTGCAAGTTGCCGAGGGGAGGGGGGCAATACTTCTCACTGGCTAACTGCATGAAGCACTGGGAAGTTAGTTCAGTAACAGTTCCTGCACCAACCACATTGCTGAAAGAATGATCTTTGCGATCGGAGGATCCAGGTGGGACTCTCCTAACTTTAATACTGATTTATCATCAGAAGGAGTTATTGTGTAAACATTAAATAATTCTTTTAAACATAAACAATAAAGTAGTTCTGATGACAAACCAGCACCAGAGCAGGATACATCTTGTCTGCCATAGGTACTGGTGTGCTTTAGTGTGCATGACACAGAGATCACCAGTTACCTCGATGGATGATACTGCCAGCAGCTAGTTCACCATCAAATGTGCTTCCATTCCTGATATGTTCTTTCTCACCATGTAAACTTCCATGGCCCTACAGAAAGCAGAAGGGGTACAGTTCCTTTTATGCCCTGTTGTCCAGGAGAGCTTTGTGTCACTATAGCTTCACTATATGGAAAGAGCTCTTTGAAACAGTCTGAAAATTCAAGGAGCTATAAAGCTAAAAACACTGTTTTGTTTTTTGTCTTTTTATTTTGTCATACTAAGACTACCTGCAGAAGAATCTTCTCACAAAAAAAATGGTGGTTTCAAATACAAGTGTACTCATTCAGTCCTATTCTACTTAGTAACAGTAAGTTTCCTCAGGAAAACAGTCAAAAGGCTGTAAAAAACAAACCACCACTCTGATAATAAAAATTTGTGCATAGAATCTAATACAGTCTTTGCATGACTTGGATGCCACTAATATGCCATCAACATACTACAGCCATAATGCTACAAGTCAACAGTTTTTAAGAGTACATATATGGTGGTAAGTTCTTTTAGAATTGTATCCTCATTGCTTCTTCAAAGACATCAGCAGATCATCGAACCTCAGGTCTCCAGAGAAGTTGAGACACGCGCGTGCGCACATACTTCCTGATTTTCTTCTAGATCCTTTTAGGCTGAAGCATTTCATACATTTTAGGGTGCAGATTAATACCCAACTCCTGCATGAATTTTAAAAGCCACATCAGCTCCTAATATAGGCTGCATACAATATCCGAAACAAAGTAGGAGTGCAAAAAACGTGATCAATACAAAAAGTAAACACACTAGTCTTAATTGTCAAGATTATTCCAGGGCAAGAGTTCCTTTTAAAAGATTTCTCTTCACACTTGTTCCTGTTAAGTGGCCCAGCCAAGATAGTTTCCAGTTTTGTTTTAAATTTACTTATGGTTTTACATACCCTCCCCCCATTTTTGGGATGCTGGGACACTCAGCAGCAATCACTCTTAGGTGTTAGACAAACCAGCAATCTTGGTCTGTTGGCACCTGTCGAATCCATCCCTTTCAGAGTCCCAAGGTGCATATTTTTATTTATTTTTACCAACTTACAAATCTGCCAATTCCCCAGTGTCAACGTTCTCTTACAACTACTCTTCTAGCAAATCCAGTCTTCAGTGAGAGTCAGATTTGAGGTCATAAGGCCACTCGGATGCAGTGGTGTTTGAGTTTGCAGGGCAAGACTCCTTTGTTTAGTTGATAGAATTCAACAAGCTGGATTAGATCACTGAATTTGGTGTTCCCATCATCCAGGCTGAAAAATATCTGTCCATCATCTTCACACTGGGGAAACAAAACGTCCTTTTCAAGTTAGATTGCACATGAAGAAATGTGAATGTGGCAAAACATGAAGAGTACAAGTGTGCGACATAAGATAAATGATGGGCAGTGCCCTAAACAACCTACTGCCCAGAGATGTTCATGAAACTGTGCACAGCACTATAAAAGAATGTATGTTAAGCCAACGTGAAATGTTATATTTATAAAAGCCAAAGAACATGGGCAGAGTGACTAAAGTTGTAGAGACAGCACTGGTCTTCATAACATAAAACAAACATACCCTCCAATATTTGTTAGCTGTTTGTAAAATTGGCAGGCAAAGCAACAGGAGAGGGTTTGGACCAATAAAGAAATCTGCATGATCTTAAACTTCTCATGCTATTTTTGATCAAGATAAAAATCAAATATGTTCTTGACATCTCAGTGTGACGCTATTTTGAGACCAGCATTACTGGATAACCTCCAGAACTTAAAAGTTTCCCTAAATTATTCCATGTGTGCGTAAGTGACAGAGTAACAACTGCTGCTGTTGTTTCTGTCAGTCACAAAGAACAAGTTCTGTGCATTACTTCTATACCTAGGTGACTTATCACAAGTGTTCCAGGCAATGTTAACAAATAATTTTAATCATACATTTGACAATTCTAAAGAATACTTGCTAATATATTTGACATCCCTGTTAATTGTGTCCAAAGAAGGACAATGAAGCTGATGAAGGGGGTTTGGAACATGTGTCTTACAAGGAGTGGGTGAAGAAACTGGGATTGCTTAGTCTGGAGAAAAGGAGGCTGAGGGGAGAACTTCTTGCTCCCTACAGCTACCTGAAAGGAGGGTGGAAGGAGCTGGGGATCAGTCTGTTCAATGAATTTACAAGTGATAGAGGTAATGGCCTCAAGTTGTGCCAAGAGAGGTTTAGATTGGATGTTAGGGAGAATTTCTTCAATGAAAGGGTTATCAGGCATTGGAACAGGCTGCTCAGGGCAGTGGTGGAGTCACCATCCCAGAGGTACTTAAAGTTATATAGACATAATACTTAGCAATATTAGGTTTAGTTAAGGACTTGTCAGTACTAGGTTAATGGTTGGACTCTTCATCTTGAAGGTGTCTTCCAACCAAGGTAATTCTGTGTGATTTTGTGTGTGAATTGCATCAGTAATTAAAAAGAGGTCTCTAGATGTTGGCAAAGCTTTATGATTTAACATTTCTATTTTTGTGATCAGTATCAAAAACAAATTACTTACCGGCAAGATTTGAAAATGCTTTATTTTTTGATGATGGCACAGCGTAAGTACAAATGCCTTTGGATTGCTTTGGCTGTCACGGAGAAGAAATAGTCTAGAAGAGAACATTTTCAAATACACACTGAATACCACGATCGATTTCTTTATAAATAATCAGAACTACTAAGTCACTTTGTGGCTATTATTTGTGACTATGATTTTGTGCTATTGCCTAACTCTTCTTTAGTTGTGTTAACAGGCAATGTTGTAACTGGCAATTGACTTTCAATTGTTATACCATCACTGTGCAACACAAATAAATGGAGAAGCAAGAAGTGAAAAGTACTTAAAAGTATTTCTTCCCCTATGCATGTATGCATGAGGCTTTTTTTCATGGTCCCTCTAACTGGGCTCTCCATTACCAACAGGTACTCTTAAGAGAAGAAGATGTTCCCATTTAACTCCAAAGCAAATCTCAATTTCTGTAGATGGGAAATGTTCCCACTCTCTAGTATCTTGCATCAGTTTACAGAAATCCAGTGTTAGCAAAATTATGTTTAGGTGAAATTGCTGCAGTTGCACAGAAACTGCTCAATACTTTCTTAAAACGATGAATCAGTTAAATAGCATTCACATTATCAGGATGGGGAAAACACACACTGATTT
Source organism: Chaetura pelagica (assembly GCF_000747805.2). NCBI lineage: Eukaryota > Metazoa > Chordata > Aves > Apodiformes > Apodidae > Chaetura > Chaetura pelagica. The sequence continues at coordinate 1,919,091 of NW_009952435.1, forward strand.
TTCATCGAAAACAGCCACAGTATTTCCCCCTCAGCATCACTGAAAAAGAATATACTTTAGGAGTATAGCTAGCAACATCATACACCATGTAACTGTCAATTTTAAGTTGACCCACAAAATTAAAGCCCTAACTCAAATGGTCAAATATATATTTAGAAAAGGAGAAAAAAAAAAATAGGCAAAAAGTGTTTCCTCCCCTTGACGTTTATTAACCAAGGAAGGAGAACCTCTCCATGCCACAGGAAACAAGAAAACACCTTTGGCATAAGGTTCCCAGGACCAATCACTATTTGATTTGTGAGATAGCCAAATACAATACTGGGGCAGGTCTCAAGCCCTCTTAATCGCTAACCACTAAGCCAGGAACACACTTTTCCATGGCTGAGTTGCAAGAGCCGGTTGTTGTCTCATGCACCCAGAAGAACTTACTCCAGCTCCTCAGGACCAATTGAGAAATGTCAATACCACAAAAATGTGCCATCATAACTAGGGTCAGTCCAATAATCAGAGACAGGCATGTCTTGCCACCACTGGAAACCATGCATGGTATCTGAACATTCTTTTTTAGTCCTAGCAAGACCAGATGTGTGGAAAAGGGACCAAAGACTTTACACATTAGGATCCACCTCAGGGAGAAAGATCTCACCTGCCCTGTGGTCACTGCAGATCACTGAGATATCTCTAAATTATCTTTCATCTAGCCATTTGAGATAACGCATGGCATCATAAACTGGTGGCACAAAGCAAAGCTCAGCACAACTGATCCTGCAAATGTTTACTCAATCTCTGGCAAGCAACAGGCCTTCCACACAAACAGTGACTATAAATATAGATGCATCAGCTTCCAGACACAGCCAAATTATAGCAGTATCAGCTGCATATATACACTACTGAACATCTTACAGGAGCAATCAGAAGACTGGTAACACACAGAGCAGGAAAACACAGGCAAGAATTTCCTATGCTGAAAATAATTTTTTGTACCATCTCACAGCACATAGGGAACACAGTTCTTTTGCCTCACTGCAGCCAAACAATGCAATCTGCACCTTCCACAGCTGGCTGTCACAAATGTAGCTGCCACTGCAAAGGCACTGGACACATACATGAAAACCCCAGGAAGGATAGGGTCCCTAGATTCCTAAGGCAACAAGTGAAAATGAGCCCAAGATTGCAAAGAAGATCTGTAGTGTAAGAGAACCAGAAACCCAGTAACTTAGCAGTGCTCCTCTGCATTCTCAGCCTCTCTTCTCTGTTTGACCTGCTAAGCTATAACCCAGCAGCCTTAGCCCAGCAGAAAACCACAAATAATAGAAAAACACTGCATGATGAACACGCACTAGCAATTTCTATTTCTCTAATGTACTTCATTCTTCACAAAAAGTAGTGATGCTTCTGAATCAGCAAATGCCTAAGAAAGGTTTGATTTCTGTGCCAACATGGTATGGAGCTCAGTTAACTGAAGGCAACCATGCTCTTCTCATCCTAGAAATAATGAACTGCCAAATGCATTTTAAGCAACTCCCATTCAAAAACCATAACTATATATAAATAAGGGAAACAGATGTTCAGAAGATACTTAAATCTCACATACAGGCATTTTAGAGTGCTGGAGCAGGTACTTTGATTTTTTTGCTCTACAACAGAAATAAATAGTGAGAAATGAGAAAAAACTTCTTTACTGTGAGGGTGACAGAGCACTGGAACAGGCTGCCCAGAGAGGTTGTGAAGTCTCCTTCTCTGGAGACTTTCAAGACCCATTTGGACACATTCCTGTGTGATCTGCCCTAGGTGTTCTGGCTGCAGCAGGGAGGTTGGACTCAATTATCTTCAGAGGTCCCTTCCAACCCCTATGATTCTATGAAATCATCATTAACTGTTCTGATTCATGCAAAAGAACACAAATGGCTGATTGTAAGTTTGTGGGAAAAAGTCTGAGAAATATGTCCTCACTACAGATTACAGGAATTAATTATCTCAATTGCCTCAGTTGGAAAAAAGAAAAATGTGTAAATGCATTCTTAATATTTTATTTTTCAAGTTAAGAGTTAGAACCCCTCCTACAAACACATGCTCTGTCTTTTTGAAATCCAGGCAGGTTATAATATTACTCAAGAAGCAATTTACTTGGAAGTGCTTACAAACCTGCAGACCCTTACAGCAGCTTTGCTTTTATCTATATGCTTACCATCAGATAATAAATACTAAGCTACAAGAATACCCACCCATCTACAAGCCCTTGTTGCTTAATAATCCTGTGAGATTCTTCTCTAGAGATTCTGCCGTGAAACCAGTGCTGTGTCCTATGAATAACTGAAGACAAGAGAGAAAAGAGGGAAAGACAGGGTGGTTAAAAACAGTAACATGTGTAACAGTTTTTTTCCACATACAAATTATTTAAATATTTTACGTGGGTATAATGTCTTTCATCAATCTATAGAAAAAAATGAATCAGTATTAAAAAAATGCACCAGCTGTTGTATCTACTTAATGTACCAAGTAGACAGTTAACCCCATGTATTTACTGACTTCATTAGTCAGGACTAAACAATTCTTAGACTACCACATATAAGCTAACAAGTTAGAACCAAGTCCCTTAACTCTCAAATAATGAAAAGCACTTTAGCTTGTGCTTTCAAGGGTGGAGCTACGACCAAATATTTTTGTTTATTCTTTTATTTTTTTCAAATGGCATTTTAAAATTCTGCTCAACAGAAACACAGAATAGAAACAGAGAATAGCTGTGTTTCCTCTAATAAATCCACTATAGAAATGCGCTATTTCCTAGTATTTTAATAAACATAAAATCTTAAAGAGATGTTTAGGATTCACATTACAGGCATCTGTATTTTACATTATTCAGTTATTATGGAATTAATATTGTTTTGAAGACTCCTATTTTTACTCTGTATAGAATAATAGATCACCCATTGACCTTCCTTGTTTGAAACAAATAATCGATTTCTGGATTGTTTTAAATGGAAATATTTATGGAGTCTCAATTTTCATAAAATCTAAGTTTCAAAACTTTAAAATTGAAGAAAAGCTTGAGTGTGCCTTCAAAGGTAAACAAGTTCCTTCTACTATGTTTGTATGGGTAAGCAAGCATGTTAACAACATAGAAGCTACTGATAAACATAGAGTATTTGACACTGAGGCATTAAAACTACATGATTGCACTCTGTCTCTATATGAAATGTAACTTTTATTTACTCATAGAGACCTCTTATGCTATGCTTAAAACAAGCAGAATTTACCTGTACTCAGTGTGGAAGGATGGAGTGGACTTTGGCTACCCAAGATGTTCATTCTTGTGCTACGTTTCTATAGAGAAAAATGAATTACCGTTAAATCCACACTAAAGCCTCAACAGAAGAGAATTAGTGCACATGCAATATAGATTTAATTTACAGGAAGCTGGGGGCTGGGCAAGTTTAATGCAAGGATGAGAAAAAGAAATGCAACTTTGAAGGAGGCTAATCTACAAGCAGCAGCTCATTTCAGTTGGCTTAAAACACAAGCCAAATGTTAATGATGGAAGCTCAGTATCTAAAAAAAAAAGGAAAAAAAAAGAAGAAAAAAAAAGGAAAAATAAAGAAAAAATGACAGAAAAAAGAAAAGTCTTATATGTTTCTGCTCAGGCAAAACACCAGGCACTCAGTAAATCAAGCAGTTTTTCCCTCCCGTACGTAAAGCACCAGCTAGTGCTTCAGTAATGACTCCTGTTCCCTAAGAGACGAGCATGTGGGAAAACTTGTACTGCAGCTGTCTGTCCACAAGACACTATAAACAAGTTACATCAGTTTCCATTGCAAGAGGTCCTGCCTCTTGTATATTCTGCAATTAAACTTACTGGGAGCAAGCCATTAGTCAGAGCCCCAGCCTCTTCCATGTGGGGAAGCATTTAATTTGACATATTCCTCCTCAGAGACTGGTTTTGCAAACTGGCAGTAAAGTTCTGGTGGGTCTGCTTTCCCCCTCAACTTTCCTCTGGACACTAGGGGGACAGAGAAGCAGTGGTAGAAGGTTGTTGTGAATGTGACAGTTTTGCTAAAGATGGATATTGACTTTCAGATCTGCATGCTTGCAGTGTGATTGCTTCAGGTCGGAGCTAAGCTATACTGTGACCAGCACTGCACTAACATCATAGCACACTCTGTGTTTTGGCTCTCAACAGACACTTACTAATTACAAAAAGAGAAAAGAAGAGAAGATAGCTACCCTCCAAGCATGTCCTTCTTCCAAGGCAGCACTCTGTGCTTCAGCAGTATTTTCAATAACTCTTCCTATTTGCCCCGAAAAATCCATTGCTACTAGTGAGTTTTCAGATACACTTCTCTGAAAAGGAATTTTCACTTGTTTCAAAAAACAGGGAAAGAAAAAACCAGCTTGAGAGTTTCATTTCAACATGTTTTAGTTTCAGAAGACTGTCCAAAGTTATACTTTAACAGAACAGAAAATACATAATTTTTTTCTTTTTCCTCCTTCTGGAAGATTTGCAGACACAAAAATAGATGGCTTTTCTTTTTAGGCCACAGGGGAGGGAGAAGATTCAAAGGCTGAGAAGAAAATCTGTATTGCTCAAGTAGCCCACTTGCCCTATTACTATACTCCAGTCATTTTCAGGGCCAGTTGGGATCCAAATATAGGATCTTCACTTTTACATAGCTAACAGTCAGCTCTTGGCCCAACATATTTTAAGAGATTTACGTCTTAGTTTTGCCAGACCTAAGCTGGCTTCTGCAGAGACAGCCAGATGTCTCTGTACTGTACATCTCAAAGTGCCTGACACATCCAAGATTTTTCAATCATGTGGATCGTGTAAGTCTAAGAGAATGGAGAGCCAACCACGTAAACTGCACTCATGTGAAACATGAACTTTATATTGATTTGCTACACAATGCTGAATTTACATTTCTTAGCAAAAAAATTTCCACTTTTAATATGCAAAAGCAAATGTATCTTTTCTTACATCATACATTAATGAGGTAAAGTTCATTACTTACTACTGGAGTGGAAAAGTGTGGAAGCATGGCTTTTCTCTGCTGGGGAATTCTGTAATTCTGATACAGTAGCATTCCATACTGCCAAAAGAAATGCAAGGACATTGTTTTTCTAATATATACCAGAGGAAAAAAACTGTAGTGACTTCATAATGCCACTTACACTAGAGCAAGGTGTCACCAGTTGATTATTTTCATGATCAGAAGCTGTCCCAAAGCAATCTGCATTGAGTAACAGTGGCTTGCAATCAAGCAGTAAATACACACAAGTTTTAAATAAGACACTTTTACAAGCCTGAGTGAAATACACAGGTAATTTCTGCCACTCCCAGCTATCACCCTGGTTTCCTTACAGAATACAAGCTTTCACTGGAGATCAGAACACACATATAAACTTCCTCTCTTTTTACCCTCTAATAACATGAACTTAAAAAAAATTATGCTTAAGGTGTTCAATCTTGGTTTTCATAAAGATAACAATTAATAAACTTTTAAATTTGCTATCTCAGCAGG
>NW_009952435.1:1925605-1941814 GCF_000747805.2 Chaetura pelagica
CAGCAGGAAATAATACTTTTCTCATCCTTATAAAAATAAGGTGATTGAATTCCAGTTATGCTCCTCATTGAACATGATAAATTTTAGCAACACTAGTAGTAGCTAGGATGGTAGGAAAACACCTACTCAGTGCCTTCTCTAGAGGCACAGTGCTTAAGTATAGCTACATTGCTTACTGAATCTTCTAATTGAAATTATATATATAATTTTGTAAACAGGATAATCTATGACTGTGGAAAGCTAAATCAGTTGGTAAATAAAAAGGAGGGTCACAGCAATAGCCTTGAGGCACAGCCTTAATTTACCCTGACTATACACCTTTAACCAGCTTTCAGCATTCCTTAAAAACACACCTTTTTTCTCCCCTAGTGTTAACTGCCTAAGGGTGACTGTTATATGCCAGTAGACAGAAATTACTGCCATATAGAACAGTTGCTGCCACAGGTCACACTGCAAAGAAAGGTTCCTCTGATCGGTCAAAGCAAGATGGAAGTCTATGTATTTGGTAAGAATAGCTAATTTTGTGAAGGTCCTTCCAGGCCATTCAGGAACATTGGTGCCTCGACCAGCGTAACTCCTTTCTTCGGAAGAAGTGATATCATCAAGGCACAATTCATTACAATTACATGATTCTCTATTTGAGCACTTTCCCCACAATGCAAAATTCTGTGCAAACAGGGAAAGGACAGCTGAGAAGAAACACTTGGAATTGTTAGGGGACTAAAACTCTTACCATAACTGTTAGTGTGTATTAAACATGAGTCAAGTCCAGTTAAGTATCTGGAGAGCAGATTATTATAGCCAAAAGAGGCATGAGCTCCATAGAAATCAAATATGCCTCTGGGACTGCTTCTTGCATCCTGGCCCATACTATGACTAGTGCAACTGCTTTTGTAACAGCTTAAAATAGGAGTTTCTGTACTGGAACACGGAATCTCTTACAATTAACAAATGAGATAATATTTGGAGAGCATTCAAAGACATGTGCTCTGGTTTGGAAGGTGACCACTTAATGTAGGTGGTGAACAGGCACTGTGTTTTCATACTGGCAGGCCTAGGAGTCTGCTGTGCTTACAGGGTTTTGCATGATGTCTGCACAGGGAGAGGAACAGGTAATTGTAGCAAACATTTGTCATATCTTGGGGATAAACAAAAGAGATAAAGTTTTTTTGAAAGGGAAGGGAGGAATAAACAATGCTCATGAAGCAACGGGAATGCCTGTCGCATCTCCTAGTCAATGCCACACATGGACAGGGAAGCAATTAAACCTCACACTTTTTCTGATGTACCCACTGCCTTCCAGCTGCTTAGACACACACTGCTGGAATGCATCTTCTTCAGCAGGTGGGTGTGCAGCATTGCTTTGTGAATGCCTTTATTTTTAATCACATTTTGTATGTTATACTTTGGCACAGAATATTAGTGAGTAGGGTAGCTGAGCAGAAGGGAAGTGGGATCTTCATGGTTAACACATTATCTGTACATCTTTATTATTTTCTTTTATATGTGTATTATGCCTGTAATATAAGGGAGGGTGTAGTAAGGTACAGAGTACTTTTCAAGGCAGCATCTTCAGGGAAAGATTCAAAAACAAACCAACCCAAAATTTATGCACGTTTCCCCATAAAGATCAGGAAGTTCTCTGCTTCAAAGAGCATAAAATAGTCAGGTTTCTTCTCAGTTGCTTCCCTGCTGATTTAGTTTCAAAAAAACTGTGAAGCATCCTACCATATTATCAAGAAATCTCATTGTTTGCCCTTAGATATGAATTAATTTTCAGGGAAAGATTCAAAAACAAACCAACCCAAAATTTATGCACGTTTCCCCATGAAGATCAGGAAGTTCTCTGCTTCAAAGAGCATAAAATAGTCAGGTTTCTTCTCAGTTGCTTCCCTGCTGATTTAGTTTCAAAAAAACTGTGAAGCATCCTACCATATTATCAAGAAATCTCATTGTTTGCCCTTAGATATGAATTAATTTTCACCTAGAGATAGGGTTGCATATTTTTGTTACTTTTTTTAATAGAGCCTTCAGAAAACTGGAAAAAAAAATTGCAAAGGCTCTAGATAGCAATTTGTTCTAGCTAAGATAACCACTTACCATTATCAAACCACTTCCTGTAGCTTTATGCTAACTTGCAAATATCTTGTTAAATGGTTTTGTGTTCTTTTTATTCAGTCACATATCATAAATTAGGCTCCAAACCAAAATGATACAAAATTCATATGTGGAAGGAATTTTGCTCAGTCCTGTGCTTGACAGCTTAGGAGGTACAGGTCTACCTGGTATTTTGCTCTTAGCTGTTACCATTTTGGAGGCAGATGATGTTTAAGAACACATAGGTATTTTCAAATGAACAAATGCAACTTAACTATAAGTGTAGTTCTTTTCACATAGTAGAGATTAGGTACCTTAAGGAGGCGAAAGGCAGTCATCCAGCATGTCCTGCTTTGCTCATCTTCAGCACACAGTAACCTCAGTTCCTTAGTTTCATTTCTCACTCTGTTGGGCTATAAAGTATTAGAGGGAAGTCAGCTACATCCACTAGAAAACCAACAACACTGTAAGTTTACTGCAGAGTAAAGGCAGGTACAGTATTAGTCTGAGAAATGACCAGGAAAAGCTCACAGCACCCTGAATTAAAGCTCAGGAGAGGCTGAGCATGCTTTGAAAGAAATAACTTTCTCATCAAGATAAATGGCAGTGCTTGTTTCAAAATACCCTGCAGTTCTCTAAGTTTATAGGAACAAGGTACTCAGGTCATACTAGAACCAGAACCAAGGTGTTGAGGTGTTTTCTTCAGAACTGCGAGAAGTTTTATGAGCCCCCATTTTGAGATGAAGAAACAAAGTTTCCATACATTAGTGTTACTCAAAGTCTGCTTCCATTGGTTTAGGATCTGGCCTGCAGGAAGCTTCTACTCTCTGAGGCAAACCCACGTTTTCTGACTCCAGAACAGTTTCCAGGAAGGAGACTACTTCACTTCTGTCAATAAAAGCAGCTCCCAGCCTTATTCTCAGAAAATTACACAGAGCGTTGAAATACTTCCCAAACCTATCCATCAGCACAATGGTTCTTAAAATCCTCAAGGACAACTGCTTGTTCTTATTTCCACTTTCCAATACAATCTTCTTTAAATAAATGCAAACCTCTACCACAATAATGGTACAATTATACCCTACAGGAGCTTGATCCTTTGTTGCTGTATTGTTTTGGTGCTAGTTGACCAGAGAAACTTTCTTATGCAGTTGGAGCACTTGGAAAATTATGTTCATCTGTGAAGTGAACCAAGGCTACCTCACAGGCACACCACGCTTCAGCACTAACCTGATTTTGCACAGAAATATCCCAAGCCAAAGGAGCACCAGATAAAAGTGTTACAAGTATCATATAAAATGTTGGCAAGATTCACAGGACATGCCTGCCAAATGAAAGACGTTAAAGATCAAGTCCTCATGACAGAAACGCTTGCAGAGTTTTACATACAAATCCCGTTTAGCTACAGGCATGGGGGACTCTGAGCTACCAACACCATCTTGAACTTTGGAAGAACTTATTGAGAAATACCTTTATACAAAATCCATACTCTGCAGGTGCATTGTACAACTTCTTGCCTGCTATCAATGAGAAGATATTGCTGTCTTCTAGGTCAGCCAACAGTTGCAAATGTCTTGGCTCCTGGGGAAAGAAATACGTTTTATCAGAGGGAAGTGTAAGATTTTGGAAGATCTTGCTGCAAGCTTTGCTGTCTCTCAAAGCCAACCCCCAACAGAGGGCAGTGCATGAACACTGTGCTCCTCTCCCAGGCAGCCTGATGTGGGCATGCCGTTACCTTTTAAATGCCAGCTACTAGCAGAAGATGTTTTATACAAAAACCTGACAGAATACTTATTCAAACACATCACATTAAAAATCGAATAGCCCTTTTCATTGCTCCTAAGAAATCTGAAATTTACATAATGTAAAACAGTGTTTAAAGTACTGTTTAAGCTAAATTCATGAACCATGTGCTTGGAGAGCATTTCTCTTGCTATCCTTGTTAGCACCACTTCAGTGGCCAAATTATGTTGTCCAGCTAGTTTGCCTTTATTATATAACAATGCCATATAGTTATTTTCATGCATTGAGCCCAGGGCTTGCTTGTCATTTGATCATGGTTTGCTTATCCTTTTTTATATGATAAAAAAAGGAACACTGTGTGCAGATATTTAAAAACCAGCAAAAATTACCCACTGCAAAAGCAGAAAATGCTTTCATATGCTAGCACAGTGCAGCTTCTTTTTTTAATCTTACCTTTGAAGTTCCTTTTGTAGAACAATAAAGTCCTGATCTCCTCAAACACACATACAATTTCTTCCATGATTTCCTACCCAGCTCTTTCACATGCAAGAAACCTTGAATCTCAGGGCAGCTACTGGAGTTTAAAAAGTTCTGTTGGAGAGGAAAATGCAAATGAAGATTGTGTCCTATAGACGGATCATAAAATTGTCACTGAATTTGCAGAACAGAGAAGAAAATGGCAAATCATTTTGCTGACTTGGGGTGCAGTTCCACATCATGCTTAAACTGACCTAGATGTTTAAACTGATTTACAACCAAAATGGATATTCCTGCTCCTCCTTGTTATATCTACCTGGGTAACTCCTCCTGCCACTGGTATTTTCCAGTTCTCTATGTCACTAATTAAATCTCCAAAAGGCTACATAACCATTTCTATATATCCACATTCTTCTTGCACTTGGCCTGAAGGGACACACAAGTAACCTTATTAATTCTTAAAATAATATACTGTCACAACAATTCTGGCAACTAAACTAACTTGGAACCATTGGCCAAAATCTGCAAATTGTTCCTGAACTTCTAGAATGGTAACAGCGTATTTCAGGATTTCCCACAACAAAGTCCTATACAGCACATGCACCTGTCCAAAAACAGGTGACACACAACAGAATATTTTACTAAAAATTAAACACTAAGCAGTCAAATAAATGTCAGCAATTGTACTAGACTTGAAGATGGAAAACATTTAAGTTCTTGACATAATTAGAGGGACCACACATAGAATAATTTCATTTGCAATACATCAAAAGAAGGAGCTTGATGGATTGCTCCCTTATTACAATGGGTCAGATTTTTAAATGACTGAGGGTTTGCTGAGAAAGTTAAATGCCAACTAATGAATTCAATAGTGCAAATTAAAATGCATCACCCTAAATGCCTCTGCAATTCTTTAAAGTTATGTTTTGGTGTTATTTGCTAGACAATGCCCACAGGAAACAAAACTAAAAATCAGTGCCCCGTGTCAAAACTCTTAGTTGCATTAAAAGCTAGGGTTTTTTCCCAGTCCTCCTCCCCATCTCATCTAACAGAATGGAAAAGAACAGCTGGTTTTCCTGCTATTTGTACTTCTCAACTGTGAAAGGGAAAGACCAAAAGGAGACTATATTCTCTCTGTCCACCTTTACCAAAAGTAAACTAAGTTGCAAGATTTTTTTGCATCTCTGAGCCTGGGAAGTGGTCATGGGACAAAATGAGTGCACTGGTTCAAAAGTCAGCCGAAACTTCTTGTATTTTTACAGCCAGTGCATATTTGCAAACATGCAAAGTGATAGAAATCAAGCTAATCAGTTATTTGTATGTATATTTGCGTAATGTATTTGTGCCCTCTGCCTTATAATTTGCTTGTTATTTGTGGTACTGTCTTCAGGCATCATGGGTTTGTATTTTTAATATAGTATTCTTTTATTAAATTGTGGTTTCATTTGGCCATGTGTGCTGAATGTCCCTCACTTGAGGAAATAACCAAAAAAATAAAAGATTTAGACTACAGGGTTTAGATCAGACTGCTTAACTTCAGAGATTTAAGTGAATGAGTTACTTGGTCAGAGGGGTAGCTCACCCTTCAGCATCACCTTTGGAGGCCAACCAACCACCACCATAGTTCCTGCATGAGCAAGCAAGAAACTGTACAGTGACATCAAAACTTCAGTATAAACTCAGTGCATGTGCCACTGCCATGCAGACTACACAGCTCTACCAACATCTATGCATAAGATACACATCCCTGTAATTTAACTTGGGGAGCTTTAAGTGGGATTACTTTGCAAATCATACCATTTTCTGTAACTGCATGTACTACTTAGGGAATTAATTTTCTATATAGAACAGCAACTAGTTGTCTGAACCATGGGGAAGTTGGTCCTTATTGTTGATTCTCGCCAGGCACATACATGGGACATACAAAGTAAAAGCAAAACCTCTCACTACCTCAAGCCCATCTTCTAATGTACACATGGATTTTTACACTTTCCCCTATGCTATGACGTGGAATATAGAAGAGTACTTCTGTTTTGATTTTTATAAGGTGTATTTGTTTTTCTACAAATATGTCTGCTGAGATTGTTTTAGGAGTAACACTAGGTGGCCAAACCAGGTACCCACAGAGTAAGGAATATTCATGGAACAAATATGTATGAACATCAGCTATGAATACTTTTGTGTTTATAACTTAAACCTTAATGCCACTGGGTAAGATCTTTGTCAGGTATTTTCAATATTAGTACAATATGTTAACCCACTACAATGGTCCTTCTCCAAACAGCTATTTCCAGACCTTTGAATTCCCTCTTCCTTTCCCTCAACCTTTCCCCTCCAGCTCCAAAATTGTTTGTCCATACAGTACTTACAGTACCTGCAAAAGTTGTGACTGTGGGATACTGCCATTTGTTTGCTGGCACCAGGCAACCATTTGCTCTGGAAAGAAATTCTAGACACAAAAAGAAGACAATTGAAAGTCACATTATATTTGAACACTTTTACATAGAAAAAGTGGAATTTTCTTCCAGTTATTAATTTTCTGAAACTATCACTCTTAAATCAATCTAGAGATCCCCTGACACAGAAAGTAATACCAGGGCTTTCAAGTGCAGTTCTTCCCTTCTTCTGCTCACCAAACGCCGATGCAGACAGAATGTAGATTTTTAAAATACCTAATTTGCAGCATTTCGTAAGTGCATTTTCCCATCACTTCCTCTTCTACTGAGGGCTTTCAGGAATCTCTAACAGTCTCTGCTTCCTAGGAAAGGACTGGATGAATGGTCCTGCAGGTTGGATATGCAGTGACTCCTTGCTACTGGCGTATTTTGCCACCAAATGTCTGGGCTTCCCTCTCTGTCCAGAAAGACTGTTCAGCAAGCAAACTCTCTGTAACTTCACTTGCCATACGGAAGATGCAGAGTAGAACGAACAACAAGTTTTCTCTACCCTCACAGGGCTAAACCAGATGCTAATGCATTAAAAGAATTCTCAGGTGGGGTCCTGCATGACCTGCAGTATGTACACCTTTACCTTTGATAGCACTCTATCCAAAATACAGTTCTTTGGTGCTATATCTGCTTGACCCTAAAACCTGCTTAGTCCCTCAGAAGGCTCTAAAGCAAGTGCCATTCACAGACCTTAACTATGAAAAGAGCTCACATGTGACTCTTGATGCTTTGATTTGGTTGCTCAACAGCCAGGTTTATGCTCTTGTCCCCCCCATCCTGCGATGGCAAGTATTGTTAAACGTGCTTCTACAGAGCTTTTTTATTTCAGGCATCCAGTAAATAATCTCATTTACACTGAATCTTTGCATGACAAGGATCAGACAGTTTTCTGACTTCTGAATCGATGATTTGACTTCAGATTTACTCCTCTGGTTCCCCTTTTAATTTGCCATGTTTTAAAATGCCTATGTAATTTGGTACACTGAGCTTACTATCCACAGCAATTATGTTAAGTCATTCCTGAAGTCTTTAAACATTATTTGAAGCATGAGGACATGCAAAAATTCCTGGAATAAAACAGCGACTGATTATAACAAGATGAATCACATAAAAAACATTTCTAGTTTAGAATGTTTGCCATTCTTCAGACAATATAAATTTCAGTCTTTTGGGCATAAAGAGAAGGGCTGAAGAGGAATCACCCTTCTGCCAGGTAAGTTTCACAAAGAATTATGAAAGCTAACATTTACCAGCCTCTCTTGAGCAGAAACAGTGCCATATGGCAACAGCTAATGCAACGGATAGGGAGCCTTCACATTCTTACACCACAAGAATGATTTATTCTTTGATTGCAGGAGTCTGGGACTGAATGCCAAGCATTCTGGGTTTTACTCCCATGCTCTGTTATTAATTAAAGTATACCACATGAAACCAATGTGCTAGCTCCTATGATACCAAAATTTCTCTACAACACTCAGATGTTCATAGGTTATCAGATGGGGAGATCAACAGAAGTGAAAAATTACTAACACTCCATGTAGAGAAATGTTTCATGCAGTAAGACAAGGCACAGCCTCTGAAACAAGCACTAGCAGATGACAAACGTACGTGCAAGCACACGTGCGAGGCTGCAGCAACTGTGCATTAGCATCTATGAGGAGAGGAACGAATTTATCATCCACGCTAACTCCAGAAATGAGTTTTCATGTGCCCTCGTGTTTTATTTCTTTTGGCACCACGGATGCCTGACTGGCCTAAAATCTGTTCTCACCTAAACCCCCTCTTGATTATCCTTCTTCAGCTATCTAGATGGATCACACCAGCTGACACCGGCTCATGCCAACAGCCCATTCCAACTTAATTGTTTGGATTAAAATGTGAAATATCATCCCCAAATCAGCAATTACATGGCAAACAATTTAAAACTACAACTTTCAAAGGATTGTACAAATGCAGGAGTAAGTACAGCTATGACATGCAAGACTTCTCAAGCACAAATATATACACGAGGACAGAGAGGGTGAGTTATTGCGGTCAGTAAAGAAGGCAGAACACACTAGTAAAGCACAGCCATAGGTGAGACACTGTTCAGCATATATAATAAACTGAAAATTCCTTGTATGCAGTAAGTGCTTTAGGGGTTACTCAGAAAGAGTTACTGTCAGAGATGAAAAAGGTTTGAATACTGCACACTATGTGATCAATTTGTTTCAGATCAAGTAACTTTGAAGATAATGAGTAAATTGCACTTCTGATTGTTTTTCTTAAACCAAGAAAGATTTCCCAGACTTGGTCACTTTCCAACATAACAATAGCCATTTTGAAACAAGTATATTTGGTAACTTGAAAATACTTGAGGTTTTTAGGCTGGGAGGAGAGTGCAAAGAATTTAAACACTGGTTAAAATTTCTTTGGAAAGAATTCTGCTTTTTGTTTGGTTTTGTTTTCTTTTTATAGATGTTTAAGACATTAAAGTGCTCAACAATGTTATTGCAATCCACCCCTCTGTGGTGTAAACAACTAAGTAATGAGACTCACCATGGGATTTTTGAAAAATTCGTATTTTGCGTAATTCTTCCTGAACAAAAATTTACTTTCACTTCCCATTGTGGACTCAACTTGAACTATGAGCTCATGATCTTCCAAGCACCTCTCTGTGGAAAAAGAAAATTATGTTAAACACACAGACAATTAGCAGGAGCAGTGAGACCAGTTTCCAAAGAACAGAAACAACCCAGTGTCATTCCGTTACCTTTAAAGAAGTTATCAAGAAGTATTACAGCTTTCAAGCCTTACTGCAATGAGGCATTTAAAGGAACTAGGGCATAAGTATTACAAATTTGAATCTGACGTGGCAGTGTTCTTCAAAGATTTCCTACATCAGCACTTCACAAGTAGAGACTTTTAAGAAATATAAGAACAATTTGTGTGTGTGTGCAGTAGCTTAAACAATACACGGGAAACTTATTTTGGTGCTGGCTATATTCTGTGTAACTGGTAAGGTGGACAGATTAAAGGAGAAAAAAGTTCTGGAAAAGCCACCGTTAGGTCTTGAACTATCAGAGAAATACAGTGTCCTATTTGATCACACTCTATAAAATCAGTTCATTTCCAGGTGAACTTCAGGCCTTTATTGTAGATGCCAGACAATGGGGTTTATTATGAAAGAGGTCACAGGATCTACTTTACAGAAATACTGACAAAGACAAATGTTTTGTACACATGACAGGGCAATTTTCTGCTCTAGATTTGGTTACAAGGTAACTCCTCATAACCACCACTTCTCTGGTCAAAAGAATGGCACATCAAAGCATGAGCAGATAGCTTAACAAATCCAGTTCACTGAAAGCAGTAACTCAAAAGAAGGCGACTGGGCTAAGTGTGCACTACTTAATGAATTCATTATCTTGGCAAATCTTCAGAAGTTTCTGAGAAAATATTGAGATATTTCTCAAAAGTCTTAAGAATCAGTATCTTCATCCCTTATGTAACAGGAAATAAAATTTTTAAAAAGGTAAAACAAAAAATAACTTTCATAGAGCTCTATCCAAAATGCATGTGACATGCTGGCCAAAGAAGTTTGGAGAGGCTCTTTCACACTTGCTGTTCTGCATCCTCACATTCCCATGGTTAGAAACGCTAGGCTGACACCCATATTCTCTTGGGGTTTTTTCAAGATAGAAAGCAAGAAGTCATTGGTATCCTAAGAAGGAGCAAGCTCTTGAATGTCACTTGAAATATTAAACTTAGTAGATTAATGTAAAATCTTTGAAAATGTAACATATCTCTGAACAATCCCATTGTCTTTTTTTTTTAACCTGCATTTAAGGCTGTCAGTCATCACCAGCATTTATGCTGCATTTGCAGTGTCCAGCCTTGCCATAGATTTTGTTACAAGGTGTTAAAATTGAAGATTTTCCATACTGGGCTGCTCTCAAGTAAAGAGCTGCTTCTTAGTGCATTAGCCATAACACCCCTTTTAAAGGGCAGTTCTCTGGACTAATGTACACAACAATACTGCTGTTGGCAGCAGTTAATTAACGACATTTTGCACCACCTGAGCATTAATTACCTAAACTTCCACACTGTCTAGGGGTTTCACAGATGAAGTTTGAAGTATTGTTGCTGATCTACTGCTACTATCCTTTTTTTAGGCAACTCCTTACATCAAATCTCCGTATTGTAATGAGGATGGTAAATATATGAGGATGGAGGGCCTTTCTGTTTTGTAAAGTCTGCTTCCTCCAAAAAACACTGAATTACATTGGTATGAATCTTCATCACAGTCTGAACCCTGAAAGACCATGTGTCCTGCTAATGCCTGCTTCTGTCATCACACAAAGCTTCAGTCTTCACTCTTCTAACCACTGAAGAATGCTTGCCTAAGGGCAGGGACAAATCAGGTCCTGTTCTTTCTATCCTGAGGAAATGCAATGTAGATGAACATTGTCTATTTGTTTTGTATTTTGATCATTAGGGTTTTTTTTAAATATACCCAGTGACTGTTTCTTAGATCTTTTAGGCAACTGACCTAGACGCATTTCTTCACTAAACCAACACTCTTCTAAGTTTCTGTGGTGATACGTCTGCTGATTTAATGTTTACATTTTCATTGTGATGGTAAAAACTATCTTGAAGTAAAGGTACAGCAGCATGTCATAGCACATATATGTAAAAAGGAAGCTAGTCCTGGTCAGTTTGCTACTACTTCGTAAGAGTCACACACTTGGGGAGTCCTTGGTAATTTGCACTGGGTTAGTACAAATGGGATGAACTGCCACTTGACACACCAACTCAACCTCAACCCTGCTTTGAGCTTCCTGCTACAAAACTAGAAGCACAGACATCAGTCTTTTAAGTTCAATACATCAGTCTGTCTTCAAGTGGCATTGCAGCTGAAGTGACAAGAAATGTCTCCTTTTAGTTCATCTGACAGGCTCAACTCAGTCTCCTCTAGACGCTTCCTAGAAGAGGACAGAGGAGAGAGGTTCTGTGTCTTGGGGGTTTTTTTGTTAGTTGGGGTTTTTTTGCCAGAATTGCACTGTATTATTATCTGAATTTCTACAGAGCTGGAAGCTGTATGAGGTGGGAAAAGGAGCTGGATTCAACTGTGAAGAACTTGCAGGCGTGGCACAAAATTCCCAATTAGAGAATCACTTCAAATGACAGGTGGACTGAAGTGTGAAATAGCCTGCCGTTTCTGTATTTTTGCAAGTGCTGTGTCTAACTGTTCCACATTTAATTTGTTCAGATTAAGGCAAATCAAATGCAATGCACAAATATACAAGAAATTATATGCGCAAGACTATGCAGCAATTCCTTCTTCCAACCCTGTATTTCAGAGCTTTACCACTTGTCTTCCCTGCATCAAGTATATTAAATAAGATGTATAGTCAATTGTGGAGTGGGAAAAATGAGGTTTGTAGGTAGGGATTCTTTCAGTATCCAGACACATAGTCTGTCTTCATAATTATTATTATTATTATTATTCCTGTTAATGTCCAAGACAAATATCTCATTTCCCATCCTAAATTGATAATAGTTAAGTATGGAGTAGCACACAGAGAGCATACTACATGTTATGGGCAGATTAGGTGTATTTCTAGTTGCAAAGGAAATGATGGTATCAATTCAAGTTTCAAAGACTGCTTAAGTCTTGACTACAAAGTTGTTTAGATACTAGTGGTACAGTGTAGTTGGAACCATTTCCACAAGTTACATCTAAGCAAGTCTGATGGTAAATTGTCACACCATTGTCTCCAAAAGAACACAAATACTTTGTGCAGTCCAATAGCTGTTTGAAGTTACTTGCAAGCACATGTGTTATTTGGAATATACTTGACTACATGTGTAAAGTAGCAGTCAGTGAAGGTTCCCTAAAAAACTGGCACCTAGAAGATCACCACAACGATAAATGCACAGCTGGCTTCAAAAATTTGCTGTTGTCCTCAGTCTGCCAGAATAGAACTGGTTCTGCAAACTGAGCTCTTTTGGAAAGTAATGTTAGGCAAGACCAGGGAAATAAAAAAGATCATTAACTTAATGAAAGAACTTGCCTCTTTCAGTGGGCTTCAAGTTTACCACCTACAGCATTAATTCAAATCAAGGATTTCTTGAGTGAGAAAGAATAACTTCTGAAAATGTAGAAAACTCACTGCTCTTAAACCGTATTTCTTTCCACAGTGCTAAGTATCTATTTGCCATTGTTCCATACTTATACTAGCAAACTTACTGCTGGAGAGCAGAATATGGAACATCAGACACCTGCTAATAACTTCACCTACAGTGCAGACAGATTACTACCTTGATCTGACAGGTCCCTGCAACACAGGGAAGCACTTCAGCTGATGAGAAGCTGAAAATAAGCAGATATAAAACAACAACAACAAAAAAAAATCAAACTGCAACCAGAACTGGGTAGATGCATGAAGTTGGTTCAAGTTTATTGACTATGTCACAGTGTATACTTTGGTCCCCAAATACACGAAGTTGGACATTGTTGTCTCCTGTTAAATGATCTCCTTTTTCCCCTTTTCTGTCCTCATCCTTTTAAATATGTGAAATCTGTATCGTTGCATCTTTCTGATGCTTTAAATAGTTCTTTGTTCCCATTACACCCTGAAAGGCTGCAATACTTTGCACACAGATCTATTGCTTGGCCTACAGAGAACAGCCTGGAGCAGTCCCTGCGGAACCAAGTGGGGTGGCTGCTTAAACTCCAACCTGCACACCCCAGTTTCTCTGGGACAGCCTGGGCCCCGCTTTGTGCTTCAGTGTGAAACAGAGGTCCAAGGCAGGCAGGTCCCCACGTATATAAATGCAGCCCGATAAGTATCTTGCTCTTTTCCCATCATTGTTAATTACCAAGTTATTTGTGTGTAAACAGAAGCTTTTGATTTCCTAATCAGCCTCCTGCCCGATTCATTCAGAGATGTCACACACCAGAGTTTGACAGCACAATTAGTCACCATGGAAGCTATTGTGATGTCACAAACACTGAATTGTGGCATCATTGAATGAATCTGGCAGGAGAAGGATGTTGGTTACAAAGGAGAAGGCTTCTGTTTACACAATACCTTGGTAATCAGCAATGATGGGAAAGAGAATATAGAAAAAGGGAGCCTGGTAGTTTAATGAGCATTGATAAAACTGAAAATGTGTAAAGGTTGTTAGAAACTCACATGTGGCATATTAAGCTATGGAGATAAAGATTCTGTAATTTATACCTTAATTCTTCACCTTGTCCTACGTCCTCAAAACTGAAAGTGTATCACAGGCATATACAAGTAAGTGTTTCCTGTTAACTTTCTCACATATTTGTATATTAGGAGAGATAACAAATAAAAATAATCGGGATGTTCCATGAATATTTTTTAAAGTGCTATACTATAGAGCAATGAATTTATCTGTGTTTAACAGTACTGGTTTAGGGCTCTACATCTCCAGCAAATTGTTTTCTTTTTTTTTTTTTTTGGTAAGGGTTCTGTACTACATTTTCAGACATAAAAAACCCTCTTGTTATCTACAGATAGCATTCACATTTTCAGTGAAGGTGATCACCGCTTATGATTTGTCTGTTTTCTAGCAAAATATTCCCTGTGAAATGTATCAGCTAATACTCCAAATGCTACTTTCTACAGCGTTATTGTATACCACATAGAATTACAGATAGCCTATCTGAGCAATATGCAGTTGCAGGCTGCTCAGCAGAACCCTGCAACTAATCAGTGCCACAAAATAACTGGAAAACCAAGAGTGAATAACATGAGATCCTTTCAGGTACTGTAATTAAACCAATTCATGGTGTTATTTAATTCCCCACCGTTCTTCCTCTTGCTGCCTTCTTGAAACTGTAACCATGACACCTTAATTTCAATCAGGTGGAAGAGCTGCTGCCTGGAGAGCAGATGCCACTGCTGGTCCAGAAATTGCCCATGGATTTGTGGGTGGTGCCACCATTTTTTTCCTTGCCTGAAGTCAAGTTTAGCCGACCCCCTCCCCCACCTCAGCATGTCTAGCTTTCATAAGCATTACTGTAGGTATGTAAAGCTGAGTCTCTTCAGCCAGGTCTTCCAGCTGGTGATGAGCTGAGCTGTTTCACAGGACCAGTACTCTAAGGATCAAGCTTAATTTGCCTAAGCTGGTTATTTGCAATAGCTTCAGACACTGCAAGGTTTCAAGAGCACTAGCATGAAGATTAGACAATTATTTTTCTTTTTTTACAATAAAAAAACAGAGGGTGAGAAATAAGAGAAGGACTTAAAATGGCTTAAACGCTTAACACATCAAATTGTAATACACAGAAAGCACATATGTGACCAGCTATTTGTACAAATAAGAGCAGGGGAAAGAAAACGCTCCAGATGGAAGTACATTAATACGATTTACACATATTTTATTTTCCCAGGTAACCATGCCACCCCTTTGACCGTTCCCTACCTAATCCTAGGTGAGGGTGATGCTCCACTAGAGTCCAGCTGTTATCATCCACACAATGACTTTTGTAAACGAGCAGCTGACAGAGGTCCCTGGCTGTCATGTCTGCTAGAATCTCGACCACTTTGCTTGTTCCATCTTCACTAAAGACTTTTACATCCTGCAACATAAAGGGTACACTTACAGATCAACAGCTCTGAACATAGGCAAACCACACAGCTACTGTAGAAAAGCATCCTCTTGGCGTGAGGGTTCCAAGCACCTTGGCAGTCAGGACAAATCACATGGATGATTCACTTTAGAACACTTTATCTCAATGCCCCCTCGCCCTATTTCCCCTCCCCCCCTCCCCAACACCTCCCTGCACTAAACAAAGATTAAGCAGGGTTAATAAGACCACATATACAGAAAACGTAAGAGAGCAGGTTCTGTATGAAGACGTGTTAAGGTAAGCAAACATGGAACAGTACCGAGAGAGCACTTCAGCAGCAGTGGGCAAGAGAAATCACATCCAGTCCAACACACACAATTTTCTTTGCGATCCCGTCGGGCGCCTCCGAATCTGTGCCGAGGAGCAGGCCAAGACCCTCAAGATTAAAAATGGGCTCTCTCGTTCCCCACTAACTTCTGACTGTTTCCCTGCGGGAAGTCCCACTCGCAGCTCGCCAGTGGATCAATGAGCTAGCACAGTCCACACATTTCTTTCTCTCCCTGCCCCAGCTTCTCTTTTGATCCCAGCCTGAAAGTAGCTCAAAACCAAATGTGCACACGCTGCACGTCCTAAATATTAATGGAGATGAGAGAACAAGTCAGGAACCTTCTCCCCACCTCCTGAATTACACAGACGCTTCTGCTCTTTGCATTGTTCTGCCCAAGCAAGAGGCACTTGCCGCAGAATTATTTCCGCGGGCGGGCGAGCGGGTCCGAGCTCCGAGCCAACTCCGCGTCCCTGTTCTGCAGCCGGAGGAGCCGAATCTAACAAAACCCAATTCCATATGGGGGGGAAAAA
>NW_009952435.1:1942534-1942773 GCF_000747805.2 Chaetura pelagica
TGCCTTGTGGGAGAGAGTTTTGCCGTGTGCCCCCCGCCGGCCCTGCCTCGCCGAGGGCTGGGCGCCCGGGATGCCGGCGCCCTACCTGTCACGTAGCCCCTGCTACGGGCGCTGCTTCTGGGGAGGGAAACAACTCGGCCAGAGCTCCACTCAAAGGGTTACACGCAATCTTTGCGGTAGTGAATCAAACCACACTGTGTAGACCAATCCTAGCCCTCCCTCCGACTGATGTAATCATT
>NW_009952435.1:1944077-1973282 GCF_000747805.2 Chaetura pelagica
CTCGCAGGTGGAAATGAGAGGCAGGACAAGCACCAGCCTCCCTTCCCTGCTCCCAGGCATGGGAAGCCTGAATGGAGCACGGCCACTGGAAGAAAGCTGCAGCTGTCTTTTATGCTCATGCTCGCTGTGCACCCTCAGTATGAAGCAAAGGGGTCACAGGTGTGTGTCCCACCCCCCCAGGGTTCTTGCCGATGCCAGGAGCACCCCGAGCAGGCAGAGCACGCAGAGCACACCCGCTGCTGCTCGCTGTGCGGGAGCACCACGTTCCCTCGCCCCGAGCCGGGCCCCGACGGCAGCGTCCGGCTCTTCCCGCGACCCCTGGGGCCACCGCACAGACGCGGGTACATTCACACACCGGGCCGGTCAGCACCGCGGGTTTTAATGACACCTTTAAAACCCCAGGGACGGGCGTGCAGTGGGTGGACGGCCTGAAGGCAGGAAGGAGCACGTTAACCTCGCTGACTATTAATAGCGCTGTGTTTGCTATCAAGGGCAGCGCAAAGGCCGCGCATCACAGATGGAAGAGACCGCACCAGGGAGGTATGTCACGGCCTGAACTGACCCTGGCCCTGGAGGACAGGAGGGAGGCAGAGGTGAGACGGACGCCGCGCTCCCTAAGAGGCTTACCCGGAAGGTGAGGGGATTTCGCGGCCCCACACAGCGCTGCCGAGCACCATGTGTAACAACAAACACGAAACCAGCGCGACGACAAAGCCTCAGCTCAAACTTTCTGACAGTTTCTGTGACCATAGAGGCAGGTAACTATACTCCTGTAACACAGAGTAGGCTTAATTTAAAGGCAAATGGTCAAATCCAACACTCTCACATTTCCTATCTTTTTTTCTTCTTTTTTTATTTTTAAGGAAGCATTTCCTGCTTTAAGATATCAAGGGCTCCTCATTCAAACTTCTTTCAGCAGAAACACTGTTTCACTTGCAAAACTGATTCGGGGTTCGTAACCTACAAAGGAAAACGAGCTATAATTCATTTCGAATAAAATACTCTCAATAATGAAAACACTTAGCCTGAAGAGAGGTTCAGGAAGTTAGTCTGACACTTTTGCCCTGCATCCCTCCAAGAAATGCAGTGAAATGCAACGGCAGACTGCCTGCAACAGTGATTTACAAAAGGCCCTAATTACGTCAGCAGCACAAGGCACCTTCTATTCAAAATTAAGGTTAAGAATGCTAAGCCAACCAGAGCACTATATTGGCTGAACATTCAGTGCTTTACAGTGCAAAGGAGCAGATAACAGACTGCACCATTGTTCTGGGAAGAATTCTTCCTCCAAGCTTGCTTTTTTTTTTTTTTTCTTTTCCTTATTGAAAGACAGAAAGACTTAAAATTAAAAATTTAAAAGAACATTAATATTCATCACATCAGTGGTTTCACATAATGGGTCGTGTATATTGAGTACCCTCATGGCTGTTTCATCTTTCAGCCTTAGTTCCTCAACCTCACTGCAGTTATTTCGTGTGCATCAAGTAATGCAAACATGAGGAATGAGGAAAAAAAACCCACAGTCGTGCCACAGTCGCGTTGTTTCTTCTCCACTTTCCTGTTTGTGCTAATTTGTTTCCCTTTACTGCAAAAGAAAACCTATGACTAGATACAATTATCATTTAAAAAATCACTTTTAAATGACATTATGCTGAAAACATTCAGCATCAAACAGATACAAATTTGCATTCTACAATCTGAAAATAATCCTGGTGTAATCTGTATCAATGCAAGCCAATTTTTGTTATCCTGGATTATGACTACAATATAAAGAGAGAGTACCAGTTATCAGAAGGCCTCTGACTGAAGTCTAATAGATAGGTTTCAGTACACCAGTTGTTCAAGAGTTTCCCTTGATATGAGATGAAGATCAGAGACATCACAGAAAGCCATTAAGGTACACTGAGAAGTCATTACGAAAAGCTGCACAAACTGAAAATTGGTCCAGCAAGTTTTGACTTTCATCCCACAATTTCTCTCATCAAGATTGTTCAGACATGAGAACTGCACCACCAGTGAGGTAAATAGAAAACTGAACTGAGATGCATGTATCTTTGTACAAGCAGAAGGAGCAATTTATTGCAGAAGGCAGTACCAGCCAGGTACTTGCTGTTTTCACAGGAATACTGTTTTGATTAGATCATTTTTCACAAAAGCTTTCTCTACTCAAAGCTCATGTGCTCACAAGGGCAGAATCACTGCAGGAATGGGGAAGCTTTCAATTAGGGTCAAGCTCTGCATGCAGGTTACTCTTGAACTGCTATTTTCTAGCTGAAGAGGTAACAAAAAAGGTTTTGCTTCCTGACGTTGCAAACCTCTGATAAAGAAAAGCCTCTAAGCATGCTCTGTGCATGCCTGACAGGCAAGCAACTCCTCAACGACATCTATACACTGGAGCACCAGCCAGGTATCCCTTACTTGCCCAGCAGCACTAAGGCAGCTTTATAAAACATGGGAATTTCAAATGCTGCAATTAAACAAATATCTAGGTCAACTCCATGGCTCTTTTTGCCTCCTCTATTGCACAGCTTGTGCAGGAAAAAAGCCCTTCAGACAAACAGCAGCAGCAATACGATGCAGATAGGATCACTTATGTACAAGGTATCAGATAGTGCTTCCTTATAAAAGTATCTGTGAGTAATTTCATTACTGCTTTTTCTCCCCTGCATATAAACATAAAACCTTAGGAAATGCTGAGGTTAAGGTTCTCATAGCAACATTAACTCTCTCCTCTGGCATATACTATATTTAGGTGCACATTTAAAAGCCTATGAACAAAGGAGTACGACTCTTGTAAGATCAAGACCTTAAGTCTTTGACTTTCATATTCAGAACAGCAATCCTAATAAAAAAAGAAGGGACTTAGGTTGGCCATGTTAGAAAATCCTGATTCTGTCCCTCTTTGCTTTATATTGAATTATAAATCCGTTTAATAGAGTTAGAGGAATAATTTGACTTTAAGGGCAATCACAGTATCGTCATATATTCAGTGGTCATCAAAAACCAATACTAAAGGCATGAACTCTGTGAGGGTCATACCAGCAAGACAGGTTTTGGTAATCACAGCAGTGTGGGCAGAGAAGAGCAGTGCAGGATCAGTGCCAGGTTCAAGTCAGCATCTATATTTGGAAGGACAGCACTTCCAAACCTGTCCGGTATGAACACCCAGGCCCACATTCAAACCAGGTAATTTTAGAGAGCTACATTCCTTCTGAGGCTAAGGGGGAGAGAGGTGGTGTAACTTAAGATCTAAAACACATGCTAAAGGCATTTGTCTCTCTCTACTAGATGCAGAGGGAATCAAGGCTCCTGACTTCAACTGGATGCCGTAAGCTATATTGGCTGAACTCAGACCGCAGTGACTAATCAAGCAAACCTGTCTCTGCACTACTGGCATAATTACATACTGCAATTGTTGACATTTGAGCTGAAAAAAACCCCAACACACCAAAATGTGTGATGTTGCATATACACAAAGCACATTTAAAGGAACGTACACAACGAGGACATTTGGGGTACTATTAAAGTTTAAAATCTGAATACTGTAAAAAACAGCCAAAACTTTTTCTCCTCTCATTCAAAACTACATATGAAAATGGCTCTTTGTTATGGAGACACCCTGTGAAGTCTATATTCATTATCCATTTCTATCTTCTCAAAACTTAAAGTACTAATGCTCTCTGCATAGGCTTAGGCTTGCATAGAAACTTCATCAAAGCTTGTTCAAAAATCTCTGCTGCTTACATACCAAGGCATGAACTATGCGATGTACTGTTAAGAAAAGGCTGTATAGAGCAGAGCATGTTTTCAAGACATAACCACTGTCCGCATGACTTAAAGATGTATTCAAAATGTGTGCACTCATACTTAAGAGGCTGAAGGTTTGGAAACCATAAGCTGGTAACCTACCATTTCCATATTTTACAAAAAATTAGCAGAATGCAGTTTTAAGTGATAAATACCTAAATACAGAAAACACACTGATTTTGTGACAGTATCCCCAAAAGCTGTTTCGCTCTTTCCCACTTTGGTTTAGTGTTCACATGTCCAGATAAATCATTTGACCTGTATTGCATCATCATGTCTTCCCACTCGATTCCTTGTCTGCCTTTCATTTTTAGATAAAAGAAAGGAGAAAGACTAAATTTTTAATGCTTTGAAGGGTAACAATAGGCCTTTATGAATTTTGCTGAAGCTTCTGGGTATTTGCAGGATGCTGGAAGAGAAGAAAGCTTGGGAATCAGTTTGGATCGGCTTTGACAAGGTACCCATCCACATCAGTGGGAAGGCAGCTCAGCAACAGCCAGATCACCCAGTCCCAAATCTGGGAGTCCAGGCTCTTCCTGGGGTCACAGCACTGACAGCTTACATTTTCTTCATTGCCTGCATCCTCCCTCACTCAGCATTTCCCATTAGTTTTGATTATAAGTCTGTAAATGAGCTCTTTTCTCTCCACACAGCTTCTCCCAGCAGCAGTTGCTTTTAATGCAAAAATCCTTTCTAGTTTTGAGATCCTTTATGTACAGAAAAAAAAAAGAAAAAGATAGTAACAGGCACTGTTACGTTCCTTTGATTATGTAATGAAAGACATTAAGTGATGTGGCTGGCATTAACCTTTATCTTTCAAATATTTTATTGTGCAATTTATCCCTAGATAGTTTGCAATCTTTCTCAGCTGTGCTTACAGAATGCATTACTTATTGTCTGAACTTACTCCAAGAGAAAGGCTTAGTAGAAAAGTTCTTGCAAAGACAATTTAAGTCACTAGCAACCCTGCATAAGGTAATACAAAGAGAAAACATAATAATTTCTTGATTAAAATTCTTAAGTAACCACGCTAGTTACAGAGTATTTTTAATTGTTTTGCCACTATAAATTACTTTGCAGAAAAGAAATTATTACCACATCTTCCTTGCTGCACAGGCTTTCAACCACAAGAACCACATTCATTTGAAGCTTGGCAGACAGAGCAACAAGGCTCCAGGGAGTAGTTTCCCATAGGACTTAGAAACATGGTGCAGGTCCCAAAGGCTTAGATGGCTCCTTCCTTCCCAGTAGGACACTGACAACTGAGCCACTTACTATCTGAGTGCCCGGGCCATGCTATGATCCTGAAAGCCATTTCAATATAGGGTCTACCAACATACAGACGGCTTCTCATTTTGATTTACTGTTGTCCAGGAACAACTTCTACATGGATAGTCTGCAAAATTCCCCTTGCACGCTATTCTGAGGGCAAAGGAGCAGAAAGGTTGCAAAGCAGAAAACAGCAACACCATTAAGGGTTGTATATGTAGTAAGACTTGGCTTCAGCTCTCCATTTGCATACACTGGTCCAACCACATAGGAAAGGGATCAGAGACCACTTTTGAAGATGTCTTTGGGAAATGAGGATTAGTATTTGAAAATATATACATTCTTAAAAGCATGGGAAAACCTTTGGGGCAGTGACCGTTTCTTATCTGATACAATGGGACTTTGGGATTTTGACTCTGGTTGATATAATAACAGAAAGAAAACAAACCAACAACAGCTCAATAATCAGGGACAAGTGATATTTGGAATATCCAGACATGACAAAAAACCCACATTATTTTAAGAAACTGTAGTTATGAAATTTGTCTTTAACAACTGCAATCCAATTTACCTAGTCTGGTAGCAAAGGAATCTAAGCAAGTGCAGGATGCAGTGCTGGACAGAAATTACAAACTTAGAATGCAATACAAAGGAAAACCAACTTCCCACTCCTGTTTCTTCCTCCCTGCTCACAAAAAAAAAAAAAAAGTAATCACAAGGACTGAAAAAGCCAAGGATTTAAGGTCTTACAAGTTTGTTCCCTGGTGCTTGCAAGTGCAGAGTTCCGAAGGTTTTTTCTGCAGCCCTGAAGGCTAAAATAAATCTAAAAAATAATAAAAACAAGTTCTTAGCTGAAGCCCCAGCTCCTACATCTGAAAAGTCTTGCCAGAACTGACAACGCCAGGATAAAACGAGCTTTCACGACACATACTGAGATACACTAGATTTTAAAAAAAATCATCTGTCGTTACAAGGGTGCCTTTATTCCCTTCACATCCTGATGAACCAATGCTGACATCCCAGATCAGGCAGGTACACTAAAGCTGCCAGGAGAGAGGGGGAAGCTGGAAAACAAAACAAAACCCGAAACATTTTAAGAAAAACTCTATGAACTTACTATGTGTAGCTTGATCAGAGAAGAATCAAGTATGGTATATGACATTGAGACACAATGCAGGGCTACAACCAATGGAAGTGGGAAATTTTTAAGATAAGAGCAACTTAAGGTAGTGAAAAAGGTAATGTAAGCTAACAGAAAAAAGGACAAACTTGAAGGAAGACTCCTAAAATAAAGAGGCCATAACCTCCAGGCACTCAAGGAATGACTTTAACAATGGCAACCTGAAGTATAAATACACCAGGAAACTCACAGCCTAACAGCCTCTATGTGCTGAAAATCCCAAAAGCTCAAGCACACCTTGGCAATATAATTTTCCTGCACTCCGAAAGCAACTCACAATAGGTTTTCCCAGTAGGGCTGAGTTCATACTGCTCTGACAATAAAAGAGGGGTGCTTTATAATGAGTGGGTGACAGGCTTAACTACAGCAGCCTGGCAAAGCACTCCTAATGCCTGGCTGTCAGCTGCCTCCTTGCTGTACAGTATTCAGCAATATTGCTTAACTTCCCATCTCCCAAGCTACAGGCTCTGGAAGCTGGCAATTTCAAGCAGTGAGTATTGGCTAATTGTTGCTGCCTGCAACATTCAGGACGTTTTATGGGTCAGTTTGTCATACGCACACAATGAATGCTTTTAACAGAGCTGCTCACATTGGGAGAGTATTTCTGCACCACTGTGTAAGCATCAATTGTGTGGCCAGAATTAACCCCCTGCAGACCTTAGCCCAGGAAAAGTTTTGTCAGTGGGAGAAGAGGGCTCACATTATCCTCTCCTCAATGCACATATAATTCCCTTTTCCAGAAATTGCTTTAAGGGGAAACTGCTCCAAAGAACTGCTCTGCTGTTTGATTTTTTGTAAACTTAAGACATCAGAGGAATAAAATGGTTGTCCCGTAATTTAAGATTGACATAGCTAAAGTTTCTGGGGCTGATGCAAAATGTGGTGTTGTGTCATCATGACTAAGCTAGATATTCCCTCTTGAATGCAGCTAGCCCCATGTAAATCTCAATCCCTTCCAACCTGCTAATAATTACTCATTTTCAGTGGAAAAAAGTGAGAAAAGAACTGGAGAAAACCCAAACACAACCATACAAGAGATTTATCAGCATACAGTGTCCAACCACCCTGCCCAAAAACTCCTAGCATATTTTCACATCTCTCACTGCTATGCTTCACTGCTGGACCCATCCATCCACACATGCTACGGCAGGACCAATGCACAAGTTTTAACCTCCACAACGAATGCCTCTGACTCATCTACTCTGAGTTCCCTTTCCAGGGCTTGCTCCAGACCATTTTCCCTACCCCTTCCTCCTAGCAGGGGCACCACAAACAAAAAAACAAACACAAAAAAAGCCCACACAACCCATCCCTTTGCTTAGCTTACAGGGACAAATTCCCTGCTGCCATGGTAACCACTCCAACTTCTCTTGTGGAACTAGAAATTAAAAAAAAATTAAAAAGACAACTTCCCTGAGAACAGACGGCTATATAATGTTAGTTCTCCCTCCCCTCACTCACCATTGTTAGCCACTAAATCAGCTATATCTATATTAAATAGCATATTTAAATTGGGCTAAATAAAATGTCACTGGTGTAAAAGATGCTGAACAAGCAATACATGACATTATAGAAACAGAAAGCTTAGTATCCGAACATAGCCTATTAGGAACTGAAAGGATTCAACTAGTTTTTACGAAAAGCTGAGAAACGAAGGCAATTAAATGTCCTCTATACAATCTTACTCACAACAATGTCCCCTGGAAGCTCGCCCCTATCGTCTAGGTGTGCAGAGGTTTCCAAGCACTAATTTGGATATTGGGAAGTATTTCTATAGTGAAAGAGTGGTCAGGCACTGGAACAGCCTGCCCAGAGAGGTGACTGACTCACCATCTTTGGAAGTATTCAAGAAACATGCAGATATGGCACTTCAGGGCATGCTCTAGTGGCCAAAGTTGTGGGGTTTTTTGTGGGTGGTTTTTTTTTGTGGAGTGTTTGTGGTTGGTTGCGTTAGTTTGGGTTTTTTTTTTTTGTGTTGATGGTTGGACCCAGTGATCTCAGAGGTCCCTTTCCAACCATGACAATTCTGTGATTCTGTAATTCCTGGAGCAACAGTGGCCCAAATGTGAAGCAGTTAGCTCACTAAAACTGGTATTATTCAGCTGGAGTCTGCAGCCTTCATTCCAATTTTTTAAAAGAAGGTTACTTTGCTAAAGCTACACTAAGTAAGATTTTCAGCAGACATGCACACAAGTTGCTTTAAAGGAACTGTGGCTCTCTTTCAACAGTAACAGTCTCACGCCTCACACTCTCCACCCAGTTTTCAGCAGCTTACTTTGAAGTATCACACACTACCTCTTGCAACTCCTTACCTCACCCCTGAAGACTAACACGTCAGCTCTCTGCATCTCCCATCACAGGTCACACCATGGAGATGTGAGCACTGCCCTCTATTTGCTGACCAACACAGCTACCTGTTCAAAAGCAGCTCCTCTTACCTTGACATCAATACACTCTCATAGAATCACAGAATCAATCCTAGGGGTTGGAAGGGACCTCAAAAGATCATTCAGTCCAATCCCCCTGACAGAGCAGGATCACCTGGAGCACATCACAAAGGAACATGTCCAGATGGGTTTTGAATGTCTCCAGCCAAGGAGACTCCACAACCTCTCTGGGCAGCCTGTTCCAGTGCTCTGTCACTCTCACAGTAAATAATTTTTTTTCTGATGTTTACCTGGAACCTCCTATGTTTCAGTTTGCACCCATTGGCCCTTGTCCTACTACTGGACATCACTGAAAAAAGCCTGGCTCCATCCTCTAGACACTCAACCCTTAACATATTTGTAAACATTGATGAGGTCACCCCTCAGTCTCCTTTTCTCCAAGCTAAAGAGACCCAGCTCCCTCAGCCTTTCCTCATCAGGGAGATGTTCCACTCCCTTAATCATCTTTGTAGCTCTGCGCTGGACTCTTTCAAGCAGTTCCCTGTCCTATTTGAACTGAGGGGCCCAGAACTGGACACAATATTCCAGATGCGGCCTCACCAAGGCAGAATAGAGGGGGAGGAGAACCTGGCAGTGATTCACATCAGGCTCCTAGAGCAGGCTTTCACCTTTGTGTGTTCATCACTATCAGTATTCCACTGACACCAAATAGATTTCAGTGCAAAGCTTCACTGAATCATATAAACCTCATTTCACAGCCCTTAAATGCCTTCCATCATCTTTCCTGCCAACTGGCAATCTTTTGTTCTAAAGATGTACTATCCCTTATGATTAGTTGAAAAAGCATTTGAGTTATTTCATTTTTAGTGCCTCCAAGGCTGAGGTTTTCCCATGAGAACAGATCATCTCCTAAGTGCTCTGGTCCAGGTTCTCAGTATTTATAAATCACATGACTGTCTTCTCTCTATTTTTGCTGATGTATGAAGCAGAACAGATACTTAGGTATACTTTGATTGCCATTGCTTAATTGCAGTACTATTGATGGTCAAATAAGATTAAAACATTCAACACAGAAATCCCTCCATAAAGTAATTTTTTACAGAATTCTTACAAGATTTTCAAACGGATTATATTGATAATGCCAGCACACACTAGGTAAGTAAAAATATTACTCTTCTTAGAAACTCAGAGTTTATAAATCAATCAACAATGAGCTTTAACTTCATAATTCCTAACTTAATACTAAAGATGCAACACCAAGATTATAAATTTCAAAATCATCATGCTTTTACACATTTTTTTCCATTATAAAAGTTTCAGAACAATCACAGAATCATAGAAGAGCTGAGGGTGGAAGGAATCTCTGAAGTCATCTGGTCCACCCTCATTGCTCAAGGAGAGCCATCTAGCGCCTGGACAATATTCAGACACTTTGGAAATCTCCAAGGATGGAGACTTCACAACTTCTCTAGGCAACCAGTGCCAGTGCTCAGCCACCTCAACAGTTAAGAGTGTTGCCTAATGTTCGAAAGGAACCTACTGTGTTTCTCTTTGTGAAAGTTGTCTCTTGTGCTGTCACTGGGAACCACTCAGAAGATCCTGGCTCCTTCCTCTTTCCACCCTCCTTTCACATACATTCATAAGATATCCTTGAGCCTTCTCTTCTCCAGGCTAAACAGTCCCAGCTCTCTCACCCTCTCCTTATATGAGATATACTCCAGTCCTCTAACAGTCTATGTGGCCCTTTGTTGGACACACTTCCAGTATGTCCATGTCTCTCTTTACTGAGGAGCCCAGAACTGGACCTAGTATTCCAGGTATGGTCTCAACAGTGCTGAATAAATTAGAAGGACCATGTCACTCGATCTGCCAGCAATGCTTTGCCTATAGCAGCCTAGGACATAATCAGTCTTCTCTGCAGCAAGGACGCACTGCTGGTTCACGTTCAACTTGGTACCCACCAGAACCCCTATGCCTCTTTCTGCCAAGCTGCTCTCCAGCTGGATGGCCCCCAGCACGTACTGGTGAATGGGGTTATTCCTCCCTAAGTGTAGGACTTTGCACTTGCCCTTGTTGAACTCTGAGGCTTCTGGCAGCCTGTTTATCTAGCCTATTATCTTACACAATCTTAGCGCAGTTACATAAAACCCAAAATATTAACTAAAAGCATAACAAATCTAGTGAAGCTTGATCATAGCTCAGGAACCCTAAGTGAGTCTTTTCTTAGGAACTTTCATCAGTATTTTCCCAGGCGATGCCACAGCAGTTCAAAGTTCCCTTTAAATCACATGTTTCAGAAACACTTGAAGGCCATTTTTCAAAGGCTCATAAACTGAACTGTGTAAATCCAAATATAAGGCAGTGTGCTGAAACCAATGTCACAATAAAAAAATGCTTCCTGATATAGAACTAGATAACATAATGCTAGAGATCTGATGCCAAAGCTTGCATCAAAGAAAATGCTACTTCTTCATTCAGCATCTGCTTCAGATTATTTTACATGGAAGGCACTGCTGCTCTGAAGCTGTCAAGGCACAGTCAGCTTCCAATTAAGCTATCATATATTTGAAGTTGATTGGAAGCAAAGCTTTTGTCCCCTTAAAAGTAAGTAATCAGAGGTAATTTCCAAATGTATTTGTGTTGTCCACCCAACTAAACATCAAGCAAAGGCAATCAAAGAGCCTTCTCTCTAACTGAAAAGTCTATGCCACAATTTTCACAAGGCTCCCATTAAACATTTAAAATAATTAGCTATATTAGAAAGACATGTACATTCAAATAGCTCACATGCCACAGGATTCTTTGTTTAGCATAGGCAAATTAATATGAAAAAGATCCCCAGAGGAAAAGACTAAATATTGGGCAAATCTTTTCTTCAAGACAGGAGACACTGCCCAGAAACCAATTCTGTATGGTATTAACTGGGAAATTTTTTAACAGTGGCCTTACTACTGTATCTGATAATGGAGAAATCAACCACTTCCAGGATTCAAAAAGATAACGACAAGGAAGTTGACTTTGTGCTTTTTGTGTATTATAGATAACATGAAACAGTCATGACTTTAAAGTGTTCTCCATTCTTCCCCTTCCCCCTCCCCCCAGATTACTGGCAATAAGTTAAAGAAATCCACCATGTAAAGGTACCAGACACTATTTCCATCCTCACATGAATTACAATTTTTAAAAAGGATTAATAGCTCTGTATTTACATCACGGGTTTTCTTTAAGAATTATACTGAGAAAAATCTATGTTATCAAAAACTTCTGAAACTGAACCACAGAGAAAGTGAAAAAAATGTAAAGGCACAGATGTGAGGTTTATTTTGCCTTTTCACAAGTTTTTTTTCCAGATTGACTGGCAGGAATTAGAGCAACCTTTGGACAGCTTTCTTATTCTGACATTTCTATTTTCATAAGTGAGTTAATTTCATTCCCATCCAAAATAAAACATTTCTTAAAATGCTGTGCATTTGGCAAACTGATTCAGCTATGTAAGAACAACTTTAAGAAGGCTAGACTTAAAGGGCAAAAGTACTACTTAGGTAAACATGTAACAGAAGATACGTAAACAACTCAGTTCAGGATCCTGGGCAACATAATTTAATACTCTCTTCTAGACAAAACTTTCATCCATAAATAAATATATTAATGTAAACAGTGTTCTTCCTTTCCCTCTCCCCCCAACTACTAGCTTGGTTTTTGGTATGAATCTGAACATTAAGATATGTAAACTAGTAATATACAACCAAATTTCCTTCTGTAGATTTCAAAATATGAATCTGAACATTAAGATATGCTTCCTTTAAACTATATGCTTAATGCAGTCTTGCATTCATGTAAACTAGTAACATACAACCAAATTTCCTTCTGTAGATTTCAAATTACCTTTTTCTGTTCCATCATCATGAAGAATTTATCAAGTGAAATACATTGTTGTACATGTCAAAACTAATTAAAGTTAAAAGTGTACATTAAAAACATTCTGCATTAATAATTATTACTGCACTTCTAAGTCTGTGTCCAACATGAATCTGCTGACTTCAGCGGATATCACTCTATCGCTTGTTATTCATTCACGTGGAGAAAATTCTACACATGGGAACACTTTATTGCCTTTTCCAGCTTCAGAAGGTTGCATCTTCAGATGGTGGTTTAGCATAACCCCCATAAGGTTTCTTATCGGTGAAAAATCTTATCTTGCTTTTTGTACAATGTAGAAAAGTGTCACAACATTTGCTTCTTCCACAATTCCCCATCTTGTTGCACAAGATTACACATGGCAAAAGTTAAATTTTTTGGCTAGCTCCAAGGTATTAACAAAACATACTCTGTACTGTAACTATTTTGAGTTCAACTGTTGCTCATACACCCTTCAACATAACAGACACTGACCTGACCCAAAGTGTAATTTATTTCTTACAAGTGGTTTTGTGAGTTTGTTGCCAGAGTTCTGCAGGTTCTTTCAGTGCACCCAGCTGTACAGAAAACAACCCAAGTTTGCTTGGCTCACATTAACTGAGGCTTTGCCAACCTACACACTCTGTGTGAATTTCACTTTTTAAAGCGTAACAAAAAGTGCATGAACTTACTCAAGCTATACAATGAAAACTGTGTTTAAAGAATAAGTGAAAAGGTGCATCCTGTTCTAAGTGTCATGTAACACATTTCCCTTCCACAGACAGTGCTGCATTAAGACTAAAGGTTTAACCTTCTCTGTTAAAACCATTATTTTCCACAAGTACAGAGTGGGTTACATAAATTACTAGGTAGCTTCACTCTGGAGTGCAACAATGAAAACTACCTTGAGATGACAAACTCAGCTTTTTTAACTAAAACATCAGAGAAACATCCTTGTAACTTTGAAGATAATTAATTTGGGGAAATTAATCCTCCTTCACAAATGAACTTCTATTTGTTGCATTTAATTTTCTACTCAAAACAAGAGCTGAGTTTAGCTTCTCCTAGTATAAAATCAGCAGGCAAATCAGAGGTCATTTACTTTTTGAAACGGTCATCCAATTCTACAACCTCCCACCTTTAAAACTCCTGCTATTTACTCTCCCCTATGGCCTTAATGGTTCTTTTAGAAGAGATATTCCCCAGCCTGCCTGACTTCCCATTTGTTCCCATCCCAAAAATATTCACAAGAACTGGCATCACTATAATGTATCAAGTACCAGTGGTAAAACAGATCGGTCCATGAAAGTTTGTATTCCCTCCCCAAATCCTACATACGTTCATCTATTGAAAATGGCTACCTCAGATGTTCAAACACTGCACACTGAAGTTAAAGCACTAAGGAGACATGTGGAAGAGCACTGACTTCAATTTGCACAACCAGAATGTGGTTAAAAACTGATCATTTTTCACAGGCCCTTAACAGATGATGGAAAAAAAACCAGCCCTGCAGCTGCCAGCATCTCTCCAGCTAAACAAACTCTGCTGTTTCTTCCAGGAGGAGAAACTGACGAGGAGGCTGGCAATTCCCACTTAGAAAGAAGGCCAGATTTGGTCCTAATAAACCAGCTTGTTAACTTAAAGGAAGGAAAGGATCTTCTCCATCACAAATCATTACTTAAACGTTTGGTTTGCATTTCGCCCAAACTACACAGAGGTGGTAGTCATTTCAGCTGTCACTAGCCACTTCAGTCAAAGCACATCTAGTCTTCACTAATCATTCAGGGTCCCATTGTGGTCAATGGAAAGAGAAAGAACCACTTCAGTGCAATTTGTTGTCTTCTATAGTTTTTCTACCCTAAGATAGCATGAACATACTTGAAAAGGAATCCTTGCACCCATTTTTAAAAAGGGTAGAAAGGAGGACCCTGGGAACTATCAACCTGTCAAGGCTCACCTCTACGCTAGGGAAGTGCATGGAACAAATCCTCCTAGAAGCTATGCCAGGGCACATGGAATACAGGAAGGTGATTTGAGACAGCCAGCATGGCTTCACCAAGAGCAAGTCCTGCCTGACCAAACTAGTGGCCTCCTGTGATGGGAGTGACTACATCAGCAGACAAAGGAAGAGCTATGGATGTCATCTATCTGGACTCCTGTGAGGCCTTTGACACAGTCCCCCACAAAATCCTTCTCTCTAAATTGGAGCAATATGGATTTGACAGGTGGACTGTTCAGTGGATGAAGAATTGGTTGAATGATCACATCCAGATAGTAGCCAATGACTCAATGTCCAGATGGAGATCGGTGACAACCAGTGTCCCTCAGGTGTCCATACTAGGACCAGTTCTATTTAGTATCCTCAACAATGACATAGAGAGTTGGATCAAGTGCACCCTCAGCAACTTTGCAAATGAGACCAAGCTGACTGGTGCAGTTGACACACCTGAAGGAAGGGATGCCATCCACAGGGACGTGGACAAGCTCAAGAAGTGGGCCCATGTGAACCTCATGAGGTTCAACAAGACCAAGTGCAAGGTCCTGCACTCAGGTCAAGGCACACCCCAGTATCATAGAATCACAGAATGCCAGGTTGGAAGAGATTTGAAGGATTATCTAGTCCAACCTTTTAGGTAATACTATAGTTTATAGGACATGGCTCAGCACCCTGTCTAGCTGAGACTTAAAACAATCCAATTTGGGAGAATCTACCACTTCCCTTTGGAGACCACTCCAATATTTAACTGTCCTAATGGTGAAAAATTCATCTCGTGTCCAATCGGAATCTCCCCAGGAGCAACTTGTGCCCATTACCCCTTGTCTTTTCCATGTGACTCCTTGTAAATAGGGAGTCTCCATGCTCTTGGTAGCCACCCTTTAAGTACTGGAACATTGTAATAAGGTCTACCTGAAGCCTTCTTTTCTCAAGGCTGAACAAACCCAGTTTTCTCAGTGTTTCCTCATATGGCAGGTCCTCCAGCCCTCTGATCATCCTTATGGCCCTTCTCTGGACCCTCTCCAGTCTGTGTCCTTTTTGGAGAGGAGAGACCAAAACTGAACACAATACTCCAGGTGTGGTCTGAGAAGCACGGAGTGGGATGACAACTTCTTTATCTCTGTTGGTGATGCTCTTGCTGATGCAGCCCAGCATCCTGTTGGCTTTCTTTCCTGCTGCAGCACACTGTTCACTCATGTTGAGGAGGCTGTATCAACACAGGCTGGGGGATGAAGGGATTAAGAGTAGCCCTGAGGAGAAGGACTTGCAGGTGTTGGTTGATGAAAAGCTAAATGTGAGCCAGCAATGCGTGCTAACAGCCCTGAAGGCCAACCATATCCTGGGCTGCATCAAAAGAAGCATGACTAGCAAGGCAAGGGAGGTGATTCTGCCCCTCTACTCTTCTCTGTAAGATCTCACCTAAAGTACTGTGTCCAGTTCTGGAGTCCTTAGCATAGGAAAGACATGTATCTCTTGGATCAGGTCCAGAGGGGGGCCATAAATATGATCAGAAGGCTGGAACACCTCCCCTGTAAGGACCGGCTGAGAGAGTTGGGTTTGTTCAGACTGGTCAAGAGAAAGCTCTACGGAAACATTACAGTGGCCTTTCAGTACTTTAAAAGGGGCTTAAAAGAAAGATGGTGGTGAACTTTTTAGCAGGTCCTGCAGCAACGGGACAAGGGGTAATGGTTTTAAACTAAAAGAGGGTAAATATAGACTAGATATAGGGAAGATCTTTTTTTTACTATGAGTGTGGTGAAACACTGGCACAGGTTGCCCAGAGAGGTGGTAGAAGCCTCATCCCTAGAAACGTTCAAGGTCAGGCTTGATGGGACTCTGAGCAATCTGATCTAGTTAAAGATGTCTTTGCCTACTGCAGGGGAGGTGGACTAGATGACCTTTAGAGGCCCCCTCCAACCCAAAACATTCTATAATTCTGAGAGGTACTCCTCTATCTCACCACTGTCTGGAGATACCCAGACAAGCAGCAAAAACGAGATATTTAATTTTTATATAACAGTAGTTCACAGAAGTAATTCCCACTCAAAGGCTGTTTAAAGGTGATAGGAGTTAATGACACTGTGAAAAACTGTAAGCAGTTGCCTAATATTACATAAAATTATAAAGAGACCAGGGAATGTAATGAATTATTACCTAAGATTTGTTCAATAGTGATATTTGTTAGAAAGTATTGGTTTACTACAGAATAAACTTAAAGGCAAAGAGATACAATTCTGCGAAGAAATTTGTGTCCCTGCTCAAAGCAACTTTGGGTTGGTGTTTTACACCAACAGAAATGGTTTTGTACACAAATAATGGAAGAAGTCCTTCCATAGCAGGGTCAGAGTTCTGCAGTGACATGTAAGCTGAAACCAAGCCATTTGAGCTACTATCAACTCAGACTTCAATAAGTACCTTCTTTTCAAATATTTCTAATGTGTTTCTTGAACTCAGACTGTTCTGGTTTGAAAAATCTACTTAAATATTGTCACATAACTATAAAAAAAATTGCTTCTACTTCCCTACATTTACCGTTTTCAAAATACATTAACAAAGCAGTCCACCAAGAAAAGCCACTAATTCCTCTACGCTCCATCAGTCCTCATACCCTCTAAGCTGCACCTGCAGATACTGTGCAGTTAAATGTTTAGAAAAGACATAACTGTAGTCAAGACGAACTCAATTATGTAGAAAGCAGAGGTTGCTGCAAACTCAAAGAAATGCAGCCACTGTGAATCATGTCTGGCTCTATGAATATATTTTATATTATTTTTGCAGGAATTATATTAGGGTCTCCTGGTCTTTAATGGCTGCTATTTGAAGGTCGGGCAATTAGCAATTCCAGGACTCTAGCTTAGAGGAGAAACAAGCCCTTTACATGCACATCATCCTCAACCATTCTGCTAGACAAGAATCAGTTCACCACCACAGCTTTTGCAGCTGCACGTTAGAGAAGGCTTGAGAAAGAGGCAAAGAGGAGAAAGTGATATGAGCATATTTTACAGTGCTGCAAAATTTATTTCACCATCTTCAAAACCACTGTATTATTTATTTATTTATGGGATAAAAGTAATATATAGAAAGCTTTCTATAAAGTTCATTCAGCTCTTTCATTTTAATGGTTATACATCAACATAGCAGTCTTTCAACTTAGACCTGTTTGGACATCTGTTCGATAGATGAACTGCTAAAGACACTCAAAGCCAGCATTTGCTGCACAAGAAATTTCCCTACCCACTAAAAGGCTCCATCGTGCCCCCACCCTGTCTCACTTCTTGCAGAATTTCCTGCTGTATTTTAAATGCTAAAGGTTTCCCTTAAACAAAAACTGACTTCTGGAGAGTGCTCAAGTGTTATTCCATGCACATAAGAAGAGGTTAAGGGGTAATGAAACCTCACAGACACAGCAGCTAGTGCAACCTTGGGCAGAGCACAAAATTAATTTCTTGTTAGCCAGATTGGTTTGAAGTTCCTCTGTACTGATTGAAATATTGCAATTAAGTACTGCTCTAAGCTATGCTTAATTAGCCTGTAAGCAAATGCTCATTTGTAACTTGCATGCAGTGCAATGAAGAACTCAATGTTCACTGAGAGTAAAGGGAAATTACACTGAAGGTAGATTTGTGCAAATATAGCTGGCTGCCTCCTAATTTTCCCTTCTTATTAATAATCTTAAGAAATGTTTCATGCTGTACAAATTGTTAGAAATATACATTCTCTATCACTGGAGCTGAATGTGGTGTTCGTCTGTCTTCCACCAGCTGCCGAGCACTCCACTCCCCTTGGAATGACAGCCTGCAGACAGTGGATTATCTTTTTCATCTGTGCAGTCAAAAAAACCCCAACCCACTCCCAAAAAGCATTCAAAAACCACAAGAAACTAAGATGCAAATGGTGATGGATATCTATGCTCCAAGATAAAAAAGCATAAACAAAACTTTCAACAAACAGCATTTTAAAAGTGGATCCACCCTCAGGAGTAAAACCCAACCTTGGCACCTCTCGTGAAGCAGACAGAAGACAAAATTAATAGTAGGTTCTCAAACATATTTAAGACCTTTAAAATGCTACAAGTGGAATGGCATTAGCTTCAAGTATAGCAAGGACATTTTTCAGCCAGACATTACTTGAGTGTGCTTATCAGATGACACTCATTTGACAAGGCTGTACCACAACAGGCAAGGCTCAGCCTCACTTGGGCAAGCTTTATAAAGCTCTGCCAAGCTAGTTTGGTGAAGAAAAAAGTCCAAAGGTCAGTCAGCCATAGAAGAAAAATTCATAGAACAAACCAGCAAATAATTCAGAAAAATACTTTGAGAATATAAAATAAAAGGTTCTATTTGTATGAGCAGCTGTTGTTCCTACAACATCAGCTTTCAGTTCTTCATCTAATGAAGAGGGTGATCTTTATATGTTTAATGTCTATTTCTTTTCAAGCTGCTCCATAAATCCATTGCAAGGTGTATGACAGTATTGCAAGCAATCTTTTGATCTCCTTTACATGTTCATACACACAAACACTTAAATAGAACAATACTCTGGAGTTTGGGACAACTCAGTAAAGAGTATTCATATAAGCAAGCATGACAAATACTTTGCAATGCTGAAACTGTGTATCCTATACCTGACACTTACCAAAGATTCCATCTGTAGCTTGTTCTACACAACTGAGTACCTGGGTAATGGGAATTGATGCAAACATCTTTAAAGCTATTTATAAGGTCTGGAAATACTGCGGTTGGCTTGCTTTCAGTGGATTTCAGTAAGCAGCAGGGAAAATAAATGTGACCAGCAACATTATGACAAGCAAGTTACTACAGAGTAATTAGCTGCTCTTAACAGTTTGCAGGCAAGGACAAAGTCAAAAATTACTCACAGAAGCCTAAGGGCAAATTGTCTGTAAAATTAAATCCTGGTGTTTTACCATCAGGACGCTGTTGTTCAGCTTAAAATATTCTTTTCCATGTTTTGCACCTCATTAGTTTTTCAGGGATTTTTTTAAGTAATGTTTTTTTCTTAGGGATGGCTTGCTCCCACTTCTGTTACCTATTCTGCAAGGAAAGTAGGGAAATCTTTTTAAAGGTGAACCTAGAAGGCGCGAGAAAGAACACGTGCAAGGTCACCATAGGGTAAGGCAGCCAACCCTCCCCAGCAGCTGCAGAGCACAGACATTACACTCAGCACTTGAAGCCTTCCTCGCCCTCTGGCCTGATGCCTCCTGCAGTGGCATGGGCCCTTTGGCAACGGGGAGGCACAGATAGGAATAATGTTCCCAGATTTCTGGATGGGCGGTGCACACTGGTGATCCTAGGTGCATACAGGGTACAGGAGCAAGCACAGAAAACAGGCATAGTGAATGTATCGATATCCCCAAAAAGCAGAGCAGTTCCTCACTCCAGCCTGACAAAAGATTGAGGCAGATAAAAGGAGTGGCTGGAAGGATATAGGTGTTATAAAGTGACACGTGTTTGGTGAGAAACAAAAGCAGCTTTAAAGGTCTCTTCCACTTTACCCCTTTCCCCCATAAAAATCTGCAGAACAGTTTTTGCTTTGCTGTTAGTGAAATTTCTTTGGTAATAAGTTGGCTCAGACGCAGTTGCTTTATCCACCTTCCACAGAAAGGTCCCATGCTCAACAT
Organism: Chaetura pelagica; assembly: GCF_000747805.2. NCBI lineage: Eukaryota > Metazoa > Chordata > Aves > Apodiformes > Apodidae > Chaetura > Chaetura pelagica. The sequence goes on from NW_009952435.1 coordinate 1,964,252, forward strand.
GGGATCTCACATCCAAATTGTCCTAGCTAATAGTCAATCCATTTTGCTTCTGAGTTCTATTCATTCCTTCCTCAGCAACCAGAGAAAAAGCAAACACTCATGACATGAAGTATAACAATAATTTTTCCAACTCTGTTGCTTCCTGAAATGCAGCAGGAGAAATTGGCCCAAATAACCCTGGCAGCAGCAGGGTCTATCGCTGGAGAAAATAAGCAATCCTAATGCCAACGGAGAAACATGACATGTAGCTTTTATGAATCAGCAGTGGCTTGCCTTTTTACCAAGTCCAGATTAAACTCACTTTTATGTAGGTTTTGTAAACGATGTTACAGCCAGACTGAAGCAAAATTGAAGGTACTTACATTAATTAAACAAAATCTCTTTTTAGTACAGTAATTCTGCACTCCTATTAGGAGAAAGAATAATATAATAAGAATTTGATAGCAATAAGGAGACTATAAATCAAGAGAACAGAGAATTGAAACTCATCCCACAATGATTTAATTAACTCAGCAGTATTCTTCTAATGCAAAAATGTTATTAAATTCCAACTAACATCCCCTCTGTTTAGGAAATGGAACAAAACCATATCTGGAAGCTCTGGAGCAATGCAGCAAATATATATGCCATTACCACGGCAATGAACTTGTGAGTTTATTCTTCCCCTGTGCATCCACACTGCCTAAGTGAAGACAGACGTTTCAAACAGATTCCCACTTTCAACATGGGCACAGTTCACTGTCTGGGTAAATGCAGCAAGCCCAAAGAGGCCACTTTCCTGCTGTAAATGAATGGCATTACTCCTAATACTTATGCAGCCACTGTGCTGATGGTTTGGAACTAAACCTTTGCTTTTCCTGCCTTCCCTAGAAGTAGATGCCAGCAAGCAAGAGAAAAACTGGGCACCTTCCTAGTCCTGCACTACCATATGTCCACAGCATCCATTGGTGGATCACCTGCAGCTCAGCCACAAGTGCCAACACAGCTGCTTCAGCTCACCTCAGACTTTGGAAAGGACCTCATGGTCAACTCAGGTGCATACTGCTGGCAACAACATGATGCTGCAAGGTCACGTAGGATATACAGCAGAGGTTCTAACCCATAAATTGGTACTTTCTTGCTTTTGTCCTACTGGGTAGCAGAGGTCCAAAATTTCTATACAAAATGTCTAAAGCTGACCTGAACTCAAACCTCAAGTCCAGACAGCAGAGATTATACTCAGCGTAGCTATTCCCACTATGTTGAGCGACTCTTTAAAGGCTATCAGTATAAAAGTTATGACATGTGAATCATCTCAACCATTCACTTACGGTATAATTACAATCACTCAATATAGTTCTGGGGTTTTTTTTAATTCCCTGCTGCACTGATGTTTACATCCAAACCCACTCCTGCCTGCCTCGGTAGGCACAGAAAGAATTACACTTTCTCTCATGTTACATTTTCCCATTTTTCTGCATACTCTCAGCCGGGTAGCTTTTCAATTCTGTCAATTCCTGATCAAAGCATAAGACAGACAGGTTATATTCTCACTGTGTGGCTATAAATTATATAGCGAGTGTAACGTGGGGCAACAAAGGATGTGCAAGGGCACACATAACTAACATACACACACAAACACCTATAGTGAATACAGCAATGCACAGCTTCTGCAGCTTACAGGACAAGCTGCTCACTATTTACACAGGGCAGTCCTGAAGGTTAATTGCAATGCTGTTACTACTTGTAAAACAGCTCTCTAAGATAACTGCAAGTGTTACTGTGCGGCTGAACCCTGGTGGGGCTGCCAGCACACATGCAGCAGGGCAGGTTTGGGTCAGGCTGGTCCCGTCCCATGGAGTGTGCCAGACCACCCTTGGCCGGGAGATGTGTCCCCGGCGTGCTGCCCCGCTGGTCCTCACCGTGCAGCCCTCCTCCCAGCACGCTCCTGCTGCCGGAGCATCGCTTACGGGTAGGGAGCCAAAATGCTCCTGGGAGCAGGGCCAGGTTTGTGTCATTAAAAACAAAAAATCCCAGCAAATAACATACTTTTGGGTTTGAGCGTGAGACACGCTTAATATTTCCAGTAATTCACATTGGGACTGTAACTACTGTTCTGGCACTTCCCAAAAGCAAGAACGAAGAGACCAATTTCTTTCTACCACCAAGCCTCTTGCTGTAATAAGCGTGAAGGAGAAACCACAGCTTTGAATCCCTACTGATCCCAGTCCCTGGCAGACGGTGAGGCTCCAGCTGAAGACGCACAGACCACCCAGCACTAACAGTGCTGAGGACCTCCTGCCTTCAGCTCAGTCCCACAGACTCGTTAGTCTTCAGTTATTCATCGCCCTCTTCTTCAGTAACGAGCAAATGAGACTTTCAACACCATGTGAGCTCAGTGCCCCACCCCCCTCCGATTTCTTCAGGAGTAATGGGACAACATGTTCTCGGGATACAGGGAACAAGACAACAAGTAAGGCAAAGTCTTTCCTACACTGTGCATCAAATTTAACTCACTTGGTTTGGTAAAGTGTTACTTCTCCAAAGGAAAGAGGGGCACCCAGGGAAGTTCAAGGTCTAATTTCACACAGTCAGATCACAGCTCCACAGCACAGGCCTGATCTTCCCCAATTTCTTCCCAAACACAATCACAGTTTTCTCACAAAAAGGCATCCAAGTTAAGCATGTTACAGAGCAATCAATATATGGTTTATTTATTTTGCTTAAGGGCCTTGCTTTAAAGAAAGATTTGAAGAAAACAACATGATATATTGTGGCAGATACCCATGGAAACCTGTATTTTATAGATAGGCTAAAGGGAGCGCCTGGACCAGGACCTAAGGAATTGTCCAGATTAATCCACCCTGCTTAGAGAAAGTGAAGACCTGTTGACTCAATCCGATGTCAGGATTTCTTTTCCAAATGTCTTGCTGCTAAAGGTTATTCAACTGCAGAATTTGCTGTCACACATTCAAAAATCTAACCCGGTACATAAAGTTTTCATTACACTAAAGTGTGTATTTCTATACATATCCTCTTTCTGTAATCAACATCCTTGTCTTCATAAGAGCCAATATAAAAGTTTTACAGGAAGAAAAAAATGTTTAAATGTGCATCATGGCATGTAATTAAAACAATTAAAACAAGTCTGTTTACAGAAGATCCCCTGAAGGGTAACTATATCTGGAAAAAGGAACAGCATTAATACATACCCATTTCTGAACTTAATTTGATAGAAAAGAGTAAATAATTTCGGTATACTAAACTGCTATTTGGAAGTTTGCCTGGGCTGTATAGAGGTAGGATGTGAGAAATTTGCCCTATTTTTACAGTTGAAAGCTTCATTGACTCACACTAGATACTTTAGCCTAATATCCTGTGGCATTGCAGTGACCTACATGTAATTATTGCATGAATTTTTTCAAAATATTTGTACACAACCAGAAATTATAACTTAAGTTACCAACCAGTTCTTAGTTTATACCAGGAACACAAAGATGGACTTCAATTAGCGGTAACCTAGCTGTCTGATGTTTTTAGCAATCTTTTGGACAAATAAATGTTTGGTCCTCATTTGGTGTAATTTTCTGGTTTCCATTTTTCTTAGACAAACATATTTTATCCTGTTAAGTAAATTAGTTTTGAAAAACTTTCAGTTGTCCCTTCTCCCAGCCGACAATCACTGTCCTACTCAGGCATGGGGTATTCTCATGCTTGTAGCTGTGCATGATTTTTACGAACAAAAATGTAGGGGAAAGAGAGAGAAAAAAACCCAAACAAATGGTCTTGCAATGCCCCACTGTGTCTCCCAGAAAACATCCTTCCAGCAGGATGCTCTTGCCTTTACATGCCCTTTCCAGCACAAAAAGTGGGAGAACTTACATGCTCACAGAATCTGCTGAAGTTTCTCCCGACTTGTGGTTGAGCTCCGTGGTGAGAAGCAGACAGGTGGTAGAGGACAGAGAAGCACATGATGAAGGAGGAAACACTTGGTCATGCACTGATCAAGTTGCTCCTCTCTCACCAGCCTCCTCCTGCCCAAGCTCACGGACAATGCTACTCTTGGCTCAAGAACTTAAGAGCTTTTTTTTGCAGCTACTGCTTGAAGGGTAGTATCTCCTCCAAACAAGAGATATCTGAGGTGTCTTGTTCACCACAGTCGCTGAAGCAGCTACTGACTCAGCAGCACACCTAGCTGGTACTTGTCAACCAGGTACCCAGCAGCTGGTTGAACATGTGACTAAAAACTACAGTGGTGCCAACTTCTACCAAAACACTATCAACAAGTCGACACAACATTTCTCACCATAAAACTTAGCTCAAAGTGGGCTATTTCTACCTGCAGAACTGTAATAAGGGATCATAGTGCTGAACCCCTGAGGAGCATATATCTACTTATCATTTTTTAACCTCTACTGCTAGGTATGGTTGGTCACACAATTGAACAGACCAGATCCTGCCACTGTGGAAGGTTGCTCAGTGCAGGACACCTTTCAAAACATAACCTAAGGGTTCAGTTATTTCTCTTCTAAGTCTTTTACTACTAAATTATATTTCAGTTACTCAACCTGCCTATGTTTAATTTAAAAAAAAAAATAATAAATCCACAGTTTAGGCCGTGGCTTCTTCCTACACCAGAGAAGATTATCCAGAGCCAAATAAAAAAAAAAAAAAAAAAGAATCTGCAAAGATTCCAATAAGCCTAATGTTCCAGTTTTCCCTCCCAGACTGATATATTGATGGTCCCATTAAATGACTATCTCATTTGCCTACACATGGTTTTAGTTTTGTGCTAGTACAGAAGACCTTCTATTTCTCACTGTTCTCTGTCTTCTGGGAAGCAGCTGCGATGTGTTCCTGCAGCCATCAGCTTTAAAAGCAGTGTTCAGATCCTGATGGGTAGCAGTGCTAGAGGTCACATACTGCTTCCTGCTGTGGTGAAATCAGTACCATTACCCAACAGATCTCACAAAATTCTATTAAAAAACGTTATTCCTGGTATGTGCACTTTTTTTGAGTAAGACATAGAAAATGCTTTATTACCATGAGAAAACAAAATATATCCACTGCAAAGAAGTAAGCAAGGCTTATTACAAGTATTTTTATTTGTTTTACTGCTTTTACCTCTCTCTGTTGAGGCAAGAAAGAGCACAAAACAAATGCAGAACAGCACAATGTTGGGAACTGCTTGTTAAAAAAAGAAAACCGATCAGACGCATCTTAAGAAGAAACGTATGTTTTAAGCTTCAGCTACATGAGTAAAATTTTGCATGTAAGAAAAGATGACATCAATTGTTTTCAGCTGTAAATGTGTTTCAAGCTTTATGACCTGAAAGCTGCTTCATTCATTCTTCTATTCACACATGCATCCTTTTCCTATAAGGAACAATATACTGTGAAAAAACTTAATTTAGTAAAAACTGAAACAGAGCTGGCATTTCTTTATGCCCAAAGTTTGGCAATTGACATGAGACTCTTCTCTGTCTAACATGACTAGATCTTTAAATTCCGTTTGCATAACGACTGCGAGGTTTTATCAATGCAGAGTTGCATTTTAAAATTATTTTAAAATGAGACTGACTTATACTATGAGGAACAATACTAATGACACTTGGTTTCTAATATCAAACATCCCAGCTTCCCAAAGACCCCTTCACTGTTTCAGATGGTCAGCAAACAAAATAACTGCTCGCTCCTGAAATCCCCTGTAACTACATCAACCTGGGTCCCTCAAGTCCCCTAGACATGGTGACCAAAGGCACATCCACACCATGTGTGTGCTGTGATGCCCTGTGTGATCAGAGCTGCGGCAACTGCTGTTCGTCTTTTTACAAACATATGCTTGAGAGGCACGAAGGGCATTACTTTTCACTAACACCTCATTTACCCTGTGTAATTAGAATGGCTCATTCCAAATACCAATTCTAATCCTCATTTATAATCTGGATGCAGAGAACCTGAAATTAAGCATAATTTTGTTTAACCTTGGTTTGTATTTCATGTTGCACTTACATTTTTCTCAAACACAGCTCGGTTTCACTAACAGCCACACTGTTGCAGTCCTTTAAGTAAACTCATACCTTATTTTGTTAACTAGCAGTTTATATTGCATATTTGGACATTTATCTAAGCAAGAGTGTGTCACAAAATAATTTATTCAAATTCCTAAACTTTGTACTTTTTTAATGGGATGAAGTTGGAAAGATGTAAACGTATTTGAAGTTACTAGTTCTTTACTCCTGATGTTTAACAGACTTCACTGAAGGGAACTACAACCAGATTAAAACTAACTAACATCATATGATGAGGCTTGTCAGATTTTTGTGTTATCCAACACCACTCCATGTTTAAAATTGAAGTATTAAAAATACTGCACATACTCTTTTTTTGTTATTTTTGTCCATCAATATTGTAAAACTAAAGGGTTTTTCAATTCTGTTCCTCTACTCCTTCATTAAAGAAAGGAAACGAATTAGAGAGGAGAAAAATACTTTCCTATCCTTCCCTCACTCTGAGCCAGTGTTTCTCATCTGAATCCAATCAGTTGTTAAACTGAAATGAACAATATATCTGCATATACAGAAGAAGCCATTATTGTCTAACATTAACTCCTCATCTCACACTCTAAAAGTTTTATCATTACAATGGCTTATCTTTGATATAAAACTTCAGTGAGAAGCACATCTACGCAATATAAATATTTCATTTTTGGCCCTGAAAAGGGTTGTCAAATTTCTATTTTAAGAGAAAAATTTTAAGTAAAATTTGAAAAAACCCTCTTTTATCCTGTCTTTATAGCCATCTTCTTACACACCTGAAAGGACTGTTTACTTTCATTTTATGTGCTGATAAACCACTAGTTTCTAAATTTAATTAAAAATTTACACATAGATCATTTAACATTCTTAAGGGTTTACAAAGTGACCTTTAGAATCAAGGGACCTCTGAAGATCATCAAGTCCAGACCTCCTGCTGTCATTTCTTGCTGTGCCGGTAGCTGTCGTATTGGGTTATTTATTAGTCGTGCTCCTCACGCGAGACAGCTACGCACCGTAGGTCAGCTTGTTCCAGTGCTCTGTCACTGTAAAGAATGTTTTTTCCTGATGTTGAGGAACTTCCTGTGTTGTAACTTGGTGCTGTTTCCCCTCGTCCTATCACAGGGCACCACTGAAAAGAGAGTGGCCCATTCTTGACATCCACCCTTCAGATATTTATAAACATTAATAAGGTCCCCATTCAGTCTTCTTTTCTCAAGACTAAACAGCCCTAGATCTCTCACAACCTTTCATCATGTGACAGATGTTTTGGTCCCTTAATCATCCTCATAGCTCTCTGTTGGACTCTTTCCAGCATATCCTTGTCCCTCTTGAACTGGGAAGCCCAGAACTGGACACAATACTCCAGATGTGGTTTTACTAGTTCAGAGTAGAGGGGGAGAAGAGTTGGTTAATTTTAGTAAAATATAAAGCTAAAAGCCAAAGAATCCCTGAAACGGGAGTATCTGGAAACATAAGCACAGGTTCATCAGCAACCTCAGTTTGCTCCATAAAGGCAGCTGTGCTGCTGCTACCGTGTTGGCAAATGCCAGGAGGCAAAAGGGAACTGCCCCTGTTTTGTCTCCCCTGAGTCAGATTAGCACTGCCTTGGCAAATCAGCCTCTCTGCTTAGCCAGTACCCAGGCGTCTGATGAAGTCTTACTGAATTCCCAACTGAATGACACAATGTTTTCATAGGGCATTATTTGGTTGTCTGCCTTACTTGTACATATAGGAAATGCAGTAAAACCAATGAAGATTCACTGTGTGTTTCAAGAAAGCAGGCAGCTGTTTATGCCAACATAAAGCAATACCGAAGATGCGAGAGTCTACATTAAGGTCTACTGCTTGTAGCTGAACGACCCACACAAACCCTTTTATCAGCCAGAGCAGGTGTAGGAGCTGGTTACAAAGTAACTGAGCAATGACACAGAACATCCATATATTTTTGGGTACTCAAGCACACAACTGTTCTAAGCCAATAGTTAGAGCAATCCGTCTTTTGATCCCCATGCAAGTCAGCAGAGTTTACAAAATAAAGGTTTTTGAGACTATCTTTAGTCTTCAAACATGCCCCAGGACTGACAGAAGACAAGATGACTGTTTCTCACAGAGCGTGGAATGGGATAGAGAAGAAAAACTGTTCACAGTGTCACTGAGGTTATTGCTCTGGACCACTTGAGAGCTCAGTCTGTGCTATCTTCACTGCCAAAAACCCAGAGAGCGGGTCAATCAGCTTTCCATGGGCCAATTCTCCTCTGAAATCCCATTACAAGGAGCTGTGCCTAGTAACATGCTCCAAGAACATTATTTTGCTTTTTAAGCAGCTTCATTAAAAACAGCAAAAGAAAACAGCACCATGTTCTTAAAGAAAACAGACAGCTGTTCAGTGTCTCTGCGACACCTAGAATATGCAGCATATGTACAGACCCTCCCCCAGCTCTCAGCTAATTAACTCGACTTCTGAATTAGTAAGTCATTACCTTGGATAACAAAATCTGAAAGATATTAGGCATTACCACTTCATTCATAACATGCATGTATCTCAGAGACATGCTTAAGTTTTACACTTCATACTTATAAACCTTTTAAAAAAGGTCTGAAGACTGAAGACCCACTCTTGGCCAGTGCTACCTTTCTCACAAAGTCCAAAAGTGTTTCTACTCATATTGATACTTTCTTTCTGCCTTCAAAATCAAATAGTCCACTGCCAGTTTGAACACAAATGGACAACCCAAAGCTTTGGCCCATACTCACATGCTTACTAGCAGGTTGACTCTGAGGTAAAGATCCAGGGGCCAGTACTGGAGAGCTTGCAGGACTACAAAGCTCTGGGAAGGGATTTGGGATGGCCGGCAGAGATGATGTTCTGAATTGCTGTTCTTCTTCTTGAAGACGCCTATAAACACAGAAGCACTAAGCATTAAGAGGAGCAAACTCGCATCACTAGACCTGGATCTCCTCCTCCACCATTTACAATACTGATGCTAATGAAAAGGAATCAAAACCACTCTTTC
>NW_009952435.1:1978679-2007845 GCF_000747805.2 Chaetura pelagica
TACCTAGGGCAGATCACACAGGAACACATCCAGACAGATTGTGAAGGTCTCCAGAGAAGGAGACTCCACAGCCCCTGTGGGCAGCTTGTTCCAGTGCTCTGTCACTGTAAAGAATGTTTTTTCCTGATGTTGAGGAACTTCCTGTGTTGTAACTTGGTGCTGTTTCCCCTCGTCCTATCACAGGGCACCACTGAAAAGAGAGTGGCCCATTCTTGACATCCACCCTTCAGATATTTATAAACATTAATAAGGTCCCCATTCAGTCTTCTTTTCTCAAGACTAAACAGCCCTAGATCTCTCACAACCTTTCATCATGTGACAGATGTTTTGGTCCCTTAATCATCCTCATAGCTCTCTGTTGGACTCTTTCCAGCATATCCTTGTCCCTCTTGAACTGGGAAGCCCAGAACTGGACACAATACTCCAGATGTGGTTTTACTAGTTCAGAGTAGAGGGGGAGAAGAGTTGGTTAATTTTAGTAAAATATAAAGCTAAAAGCCAAAGAATCCCTGAAACGGGAGTATCTGGAAACATAAGCACAGGTTCATCAGCAACCTCAGTTTGCTCCATAAAGGCAGCTGTGCTGCTGCTACCGTGTTGGCAAATGCCAGGAGGCAAAAGGGAACTGCCCCTGTTTTGTCTCCCCTGAGTCAGATTAGCACTGCCTTGGCAAATCAGCCTCTCTGCTTAGCCAGTACCCAGGCATCTGATGAAGTCTTACTGAATTCCCAACTGAATGACACAATGTTTTCATAGGGCATTATTTGGTTGTCTGCCTTACTTGTACATATAGGAAATGCAGTAAAACCAATGAAGATTCACTGTGTGTTTCAAGAAAGCAGGCAGCTGTTTATGCCAACATAAAGCAATACCGAAGATGCGAGAGTCTACATTAAGGTCTACTGCTTGTAGCTGAACGACCCACACAAACCCTTTTATCAGCCAGAGCAGGTGTAGGAGCTGGTTACAAAGTAACTGAGCAATGACACAGAACATCCATATATTTTTGGGTACTCAAGCACACAACTGTTCTAAGCCAATAGTTAGAGCAATCCGTCTTTTGATCCCCATGCAAGTCAGCAGAGTTTACAAAATAAAGGTTTTTGAGACTATCTTTAGTCTTCAAACATGCCCCAGGACTGACAGAAGACAAGATGACTGTTTCTCACAGAGCGTGGAATGGGATAGAGAAGAAAAACTGTTCACAGTGTCACTGAGGTTATTGCTCTGGACCACTTGAGAGCTCAGTCTGTGCTATCTTCACTGCCAAAAACCCAGAGAGCGGGTCAATCAGCTTTCCATGGGCCAATTCTCCTCTGAAATCCCATTACAAGGAGCTGTGCCTAGTAACATGCTCCAAGAACATTATTTTGCTTTTTAAGCAGCTTCATTAAAAACAGCAAAAGAAAACAGCACCATGTTCTTAAAGAAAACAGACAGCTGTTCAGTGTCTCTGCGACACCTAGAATATGCAGCATATGTACAGACCCTCCCCCAGCTCTCAGCTAATTAACTCGACTTCTGAATTAGTAAGTCATTACCTTGGATAACAAAATCTGAAAGATATTAGGCATTACCACTTCATTCATAACATGCATGTATCTCAGAGACATGCTTAAGTTTTACACTTCATACTTATAAACCTTTTAAAAAAGGTCTGAAGACTGAAGACCCACTCTTGGCCAGTGCTACCCTTCTCACAAAGTCCAAAAGTGTTTCTACTCATATTGATACTTTCTTTCTGCCTTCAAAATCAAATAGTCCACTGCCAGTTTGAACACAAATGGACAACCCAAAGCTTTGGCCCATACTCACATGCTTACTAGCAGGTTGACTCTGAGGTAAAGATCCAGGGGCCAGTACTGGAGAGCTTGCAGGACTACAAAGCTCTGGGAAGGGATTTGGGATGGCCGGCAGAGATGATGTTCTGAATTGCTGTTCTTCTTCTTGAAGACGCCTATAAACACAGAAGCACTAAGCATTAAGAGGAGCAAACTCGCATCACTAGACCTGGATCTCCTCCTCCACCATTTACAATACTGATGCTAATGAAAAGGAAACAAAACCACTCTTAAAAAAAACAACTGCAAAGCACAAAGTAGGTAATTGCATGTGAAAAATGACCAGACAGGCATCTATGCTTGTTCTGTTGTTTATAACTTGATTACTTGGGTGAATATCTGAAGTAACTGTGCAAATAAAATAAGACAGAAATATTAGTCTGTGCTCTCTGTTATATGCACTGGCTTACAAGCTTAAGCTCTGTGTGCCAGAAAGTCAGTTAAGCTCTTCCAAAGCATCATGAAAGAACAACAAAACTGCAGTCACTTTGAGCCCTTCATTTGTGTAAAGTCTCTAAGCTGAGACTGAAACCAATATTGTCACTTCATTAAAACACCAGATTCCATCCCCAAGCAACTGAGCATTTCCTGGAGAAATGGAAATGTAAAGACTCAGCTTGAGCAATAAACTGAAATTACACCCTCCCACCTTATGCTAGTTGTACAGTTACTGTTCAGACAAATTTGAATCTCCTACACCTCACAGGTTTACGCAGCACCAACAGAGGTTTAAGTTCCAGTTTATAATACACCTATACTGCCCACACAAACGAAAGGAAAACTAAAGCCTACCAGTTACCACAGAAAAGCTTGAGAAGATCTAAGACTTATTCATGACCACAAAGATTGCTTTAGGTTTCCCTGCTGCTGGAGAGCATCCCCACTGAAGATGTAGGACTGTAGGGGACTCTGGCCTGCAACACCTTTGCAGAAGGCACCATCTAGTGGCAACCTTGGAAGTTTCCAGAGACAACCAACTAACTCCTGCATTTAACACACAAATCATTAAGAACTCGATTTGCTCTCATTTATTCCCACCCCTTCAGCAAGCAGAGACTTCTTAACAGACCTGTCTGGGAGACAACCACTGGGCTTGCCTCTGGCAGTGTATCCCACCCTTGAGGACACTCACTGCCTCTGCCTGTACCACAACCTGGGGCTGATCAAATAACTACTAAGAAATCTGCTCTGCAGGTAGCTTTAGCCTGTAATGTAGTTGTTTTAGTGTTCCAACAGTGAGTCTTACAGATTTGGGGTTTTGCTATAAATAGCTGGACTCAAACAAAGTATGAGCCATGTAACCAACTACCTGACTTGCTCGATTCATTTATTTTTATTTTGGTACTACTTCCCTACTTCACAGGGTAAAGGAAAAGGACAGTGCAAGATCTCTTCAGCCCAGATTTGTTGTATTGGCAGATGAGTAACAGTGCAAGTTTTTTACTTACTGCCATTACAGTAAGTGGAACTACAGACTTGACACAATTAGAAAGGTGTGTTTTTCTTTAAATGAGAATTCACTATGCTGTGCTCTGCTCATACTGCTTCAGTGCATCATTTACTTCATGAGTGATACACACACAAAACTGTGCTCTTAGAGAATTACCACAGTCAACCATTCTGTTCTGTCATCCCCTTCCACACGAAAGGGTCCTAGATAACCCTGAATAAAAGTTTTGTCACTGTTTTCTGTAATGATAAACACACGATGTTCTTGTGCATATGGAAGTACAGAGTTCAGAAAAGCAGAGTTTTCTCAAGAGCTTCTAAGTTTCGAAACTCCAAAAAGTTTATATTAAGTGCTTCAATTGAGGTATTTACAAAACATCAACATTTATAGTGCTCTAGAGAGTGCATTTTCTAGTACAGCCCCGTTCAAGGTTAAATATGGAATACTTGTAAAAATGATTGCACCATTAGCTGAATCAGTTGTACTGCAGTTACTGCATACTACCCATTCATCCAGAAATGCTGCCTGTCTTAAGAATACCATTCCCATAAGAAATACATCAGCATAAAGAATTACAAGCCACCTTTTCCACAACTGGGATTTTTCTTTTATTATTATTATTAGTTGTCACTTCCTTTGGAGAAGGCATTGTTAAACAGAAGTGAAACTTCACATTTCTCTGATTCTGGCAATTTACCAAGTCATGTTGACAGGAGCTCTTTTCCTCCAGCTACCTAAAAAGATTTTAAGAACATCAGCATCACCTATAGCCTCTTCCATCACCAAGAGTATTGCACTTAAAGATTGAATTCATGTGCCCATCCTGACAGACAACTCAAACACACCCTTTTTTTGTGATGACTCATATAATGCACTCAAGTGAAAGAGCTAAAAATGCTCTAGGAAAAAGTCAAATAACTATGAAGTGCTCCTTTTTTGTCTTGAACCACTCAAGAAACCTCCACATAGGAGGTACTTTTTGTGTGTCAAAACTAGCTGAATGCACCCTCATCCACTTACACAATCTCTTATGTTTTTATAAAACCAAGAAGCTGTCAGTAGGCACCATACCTGAGTGAACAGTTTGGAAATGAATCCAGCTATGGACTTAATTTCTACACATTGGTACCAATGATATGTTTCTACATATCTGCTACTACAGGTACACCAAACACTGATTTTAAAAAGGGCAAAAAAGTGACGTTTCTTATTTTTCAAAATACATGGAAAATTTATGTCCTTCACCTACCTGGTACATCTTTTTTCCAATGCAAAAGTCCAGTCTAACACTGCTAGGTTCCTACTGAAGTTGCTCTCCTATTTTCAAATGTAGTTCTTTTGAAGCTAGTTGAAGAGAGCTTTAACAAAAAGGAAGCAAGTCCATTGTTCCTACCTGACTGCCATAATGCGCACTGGCTGAGACCGCTGCACCTTCTGCCTTGGAGACACGGGCTGCAGTGGGCCAGGTCCTGAGGATGGCAACTGACTGCGGCTGAGCTGACCATTTTGGAGGAGTGGAGTGGTTTCTGACTGCATACTGCATGTAGAGTATAAACTTTCAAATGAGGAATTCATGTCATTTACCAAAGCTTCCAGGTCTACGTCGTCATCTGAAAGAGAAAAAAAAAAAAAAAAAGTCAGCATAACACATCTGGAAATCCCAGATAAAAGAAGTCTGGAAAGACCAAAGACCAAGTTTCAGTAAAGTTATCACATAATTTTATAGCTATCCTTTGACATTGCAGAAAACATTTATTTATTCCGGAGCAGAAAAACACAGCTAATAACAGATAGGCATGGATATCTATTTTTGTCTTCCTTGATGAAAAGCTACTGACACAGAATTAAATACTTCTACTATAGTATTCACTATATATATATCTATATGTTTAGAACCAACACTTGGTGGGATTTTATATAACACCAATGCTACTGTGAAGCATCACTTCACTCATACTGATAAACGGACATACATTTCAGAAATGTATCACTTACAAATCCCCCAGTTCAGCTTGTCAGCATATCAAGTGTAATAAACACTTGGCAAGATCAAATAATTTAGAAGAAAAAAAAAAAAAAAACAACCCAAAAAACACAAGACAGTGTTGCAGAAGTCAACAGGTAGAAGACAGAATCGTCTGCTGTACATGTCAAAAAGCAATCATTATAGTTTGTTAAAAATCCCATCTGCAATTCTGCGCATTTTTGTGAAACAGTATTTTGAAGGGCAACACAAGCTTTTAATTGTCATTCCACGGCCTGTATAAAAAAAATCTGTATCCTTGTTCTTTAAATGTGATAGAGACACCCCTGCCTTAAAGAGTCTGAAGTGAATCAACCTGGGATGTGGCATGGGTGCCAGGAATAACATTAGCCCCTAAGAAGTGCACCAACCTTTCTCTATATGCCACCTTACCTCACAGTAAATAAGTAACTTGTGCTCATTCATTCCTCCTTAACAATCATAATTGCTCTGCAAGCCCTTTGCACTAACTCTGAAATCCTGTTTCAGAGTACTATAATTACTCCCTAGCCACAAGTTACACCACTCCCTATCAGGAGTTCAGTGGACTGATGAACACACACATCAATATCTGCTTCTGGTTACTGCACAGTCACTGCCTGAACAGCTGTTTCAGACCAAACACAACTTTGTGTATCCACAAAACTTCTCTAATTTTCCAGCAGTACCAACTGGCCTAGTAAAATATACCACTGTTGCCTGCAAACCTTGTATTTTGTCCCCCATAGACATGCCTCAATAACCGTAACAGGATGCAAATATGGCATTTACACAGCAATCGTTTTGGATGCTGACGACCCCAGTTCCTGATGTTGGATGAACCAAAGACCTCCTCAGAATTAAACAGGTGCTGGTCATGTACCTAATCTTTGAGCTCTATTTTATGACTTGAAATACTATTTTCCTTACTGAAAGTCAGTAGGCCTTTTACTAAAGTAAAGGACTCTTAACCTTCCCTGAAAATGTATTCACAGGATTTCTAGGTTTGAATGCGAGTTAAAAAACAAACAAACAAAACCTATCAACCAACAAACAGGTTTGTTTCTTTCATTTCTTTATGGTTATTTCCCTCATTCCCTGTACTTTACAGCTACTACCCTACTACTAAGACTCACCTTTGGTAGGCTACACCACCTTCTCTGTAAGCTAGTTCATGCATTTTCAATAATCTAGACTTTGCTTTGCTTGGACAAAGTCTACAACAATTTTCCTGCTATTTTTAGGGAACTCAACCCAGAGCTGCAATTTAAATTTCATTCCATCTTCCAGATTCTCATCCTATTTGGCGAGGACATATCAAAACCACTTCTTGAGCAATCACAAGGGAACCACACGAATAGGAGTATAAAGAGGGGGAGGCTGAATTACAAGGCTTTTGAATTTTATCATTCATCTAAAGTACCAGAAGACTTGACAGCTGTAGCTGTCAAGTAAGAGCTTAGAGGTTGGATGAAGGAGACATAAAAGACAGACTAGCCACAGAGTCAGGGAGTAAATTACAGCAAGTAACAGCAATTGTTTAGTGGGGTGAAAAGCAGAAAGGGAAGAAAGTCAAGGCATACATTCTGTGGAAGTCCGTATGGCTTGGTCCCTGAGGGTGCTAATTTATTAACAACTTAGACAAAGCTATCAGTATGCAAAATCATTAAGTTTTCAGATTATTGTAACATGGGAGGGATGATTAAGAGTCAGCTCCAACTATTCCTGAATAATCAAATAGGCACAAAGGTGTAATACAAAGTCTAATATGCATAAAATGAGGCACTTCATGCAAAATGCTAAGCAAACCAAGCACATAGTTTAAAGCATTGAATTACCATTAGAAGGCTTTTAAGCATATCAATTACACACCTAAATCCAATTTCCAATGGGACTGACACTGATGAAGTGCATATAGAGTTTTCATAATAATATGTTGCACTGAAGTCCAGAATCTGGTTTCACTCTTCTGTCAGCTCCTTTTCTTTGCAGGTGCAGCACTGCTAATAATAGCCCTCAGTCTTGCTATAAAACTTTTGCAGGAGCACAGACCCTTAAGCTTTTTGAAGACAAAGCCTGCAATCTTGAATTTCATACAGTTTCATCTCTATACAATTGCATTTACTACTAAATACCATTATGTTTTGGAGAGATTTCAGCACGTTGCAATAGGAAACCTCACTGCTGCAGCTTACCTTGGAAGTGCCAGCAGATGTCTCAGCCTGCCAAGTAATTCAGTATGTTACTTGGGATGGCTTTCTACAGAGCTTAACTAAATAAATGTCAAGGAAATAATCTATGGAATTTCTAAGCCACTTTTACCCTTTGCAGGTATACTGTTCAGAATGAATCTCCATGTACAGTGAAATTCTTTAAAGTATCTTTCTCTACCAACCACCGAGAACCAGTCTCTATCAAGATTATCCTGCACAGGTGGAAAAAAAAAATTGACAAACTGATTTTGAAGACGCTTGCTAGTTAGCAGCAAAATTTGCAAATCACTGGGCTTTGAGCCAGTATGGCATCATGCTGGTTCTTAAAGTATGCACACAAAAATTTTTCAACTGACCTGGCGAATCCAACCTCCTTGTAGATTATAGAAGGCAGAGTTACAAGCAGCTGAGGAGCCACCAGCTTTCCAGACAGCTTGCAGACATTTGCTTCCAGGGATACGAAGGGCTATTTATTTTCTTTAACGTGCATTGAATTCCCCCAGAAGATCAAGGACTACGAAAGTGAATATTAAAGGTCTATTTTTTTTCTCTTTCAACTGAACTGCAACTTATAACACCCATGCAAACAGCCTTTTGCTTTTGAAAGTAATTTCTAAACGAAAACACTGGCAAAACCTAGTTCTGACAAACTTCTGGTGCTGGATGGGGAACTAGCAGTTTTGTAGACTTCTTATAACATAATAAAATACTTGGAATGTCTACAGGCAATGTTCTTTCCCAAACTAGAACCAAAGTGCACACACTGGTAGCTGTTTGAACTTCATTTTGCTTCTTTGCCCACCATTTGTTAAACTTTGGCTTTGTTTGCAAGCCAGCTGCACTGGATGTTGCAAGTAGTATTTTTGGTAAAGTAAATCACTATTTCAATTACAAGGAAAAATTTAAAAGTTCAATTCAAGGAGAGAAGAAAACTTTGTTATACTTCTGCTAAGCTATCAGGCTCCACAAAAGTAAAAGCACTTTGAACATAATTTGAGTGTTTTTAAGGACACCACAGGAGGGATGATAACCCCAAAGTAAGGCCTGAGCCAACTTTAATCTGTGTTTAACCATGTCCCACTTGTCCTCCTGCTTCTAGCCCTTCTCTGTCCCCTAGATCCTAACTTTCTTTATTTTCCTATTTTGGTTGTTGTTGGCCTTGATGTGTCAAGCTCAGCTAACATGACTAGGCAGGATCCCACTTATTCTGAAGCTGAAATAAGCCCTGCTCAGCTTCATCAATGCCAGCCTCCTGGGGAAAGCAGGTTATTTCCACAGCTGTCAAGGAGCTTGCTGTACTGCAGAAATTCTGTTTACTGAAAAAAAGCTGAACATGGAAAGGATCCTGGCTTGCAACTACAGACCAGGTTGAATTTCGTATCTTTAAATGGCAGCCCAGCAAACACCCTTCCCTTTTACATACGACCTGCAGGTCATAGGGAACACTGTGAAAAACTTCACAAAACTTAAGTGAGCTATGATTTAAGAGGCTTTGATAAACTGTATGGCACAGATACATACATAATTTTCTTCTTGTTTGCTCGTTTCAGAATTTAATACTCCAGCATTATTCCTCACACCAGTTTGCAGAGAAGACTGATGTGAGTGCTACTAGGAATTCAGCAAAACATTTCTAAAAACACTGTATCACTTCTTTGTCACCATGGAAGTAAGTCTGATACTATATGAAGACTAACAGCATGTATATAAAGGAGTGTTTGATATTATTGTAAGGCAGCTGTTGATGGGTCACCTTTTCATATTTGACAGCCTAACTCTGGCAATCAGTTTCCCAAAATTAGTTTCAGTGCAGCACATTCAAGACCCTGCTTGACAAAGGAAAAACACTAAGATATAACTAATGTAAGATTTTGCTCAGGTTTAGCTCAGTAGAGGATGATATTGAAGTGGTTAGCAGGCACTCCTGAACATATTAGTTAATCCTCAAGGGGACAGGTGCAAAGAAAAGGGAAACAAAATTGCTCATAATACTGGGAAAATACATTTACATTAAAATTAACAGCAGGACTTCACCAGAATTTAAATATTTACAATATTATGGTGACCACTTCAACATCCTGTTTCTAATCTCTTAAAACTGTACAGAAGTTATTCTGGTTCCTATTGGTGACAGAAGTATGTTTTGAAAGGTTTTTGATACTGTGTTTTATGATCAGGAACAGACACCCAAGCATGAAGCACCACAGTGAAATGTACATACAAAGTAATTGTACAAAGGATCACTTAAAAAACCTCCAGAATTCAGCATGTCCCTCCAGTGCCATATTCAAGTACTGGTTTGGTGGGATTTTTCAGAAATTCAACCACTAAAACATTGAAAATATTGCTGAAAACACAGTTGCAACAATGCACAAAAAAAGCCCACTCTACATAAGACTCATATTCCTCTGTTCCTTTCTCCCTCTGGACTCATAATGACATTTCTTATGTTTACAGAAATGCAAACCTCCCTCCATAACCTGCTTCAGCTTCCACTAATACCACAGGCACCAGTTGCCTATTTGGAATTGTTTTTCTTGTACAGCGGAAGAGCCCCTCTATGGTTGCATGCATTTAGGACTTGACAGCTACTACACCTGAGACATGCATGCAACAGAAGGTGGCTGATACCAAGCAGATTTCTTACAACGTCCTTTAAATGTCCCCTAGCAACCTCTATAGTGATGCTACGGCTGAATGACACTCTTGAATTCCCAATCCCCGCACCAATCCTATGTAATCTCCCTCCTACTTTATTACTACACACAGACTGTAGTTTTGCACAAGAAGCAAAAAGACAATGTGAAAAACATTTGCAAACCCTATTCTTTCACACTCTCCTGATCAGCTGTTGGACCCAATTATAAAACCATCAAGATTGACTTGCTTCAGCATTGGAAAGCTAGAGGGTTTTTGCTACTTCACACAATCCCAGAAGACACAATCCCAATTCCTACACACATCACCAAGACCAAAGTGTTTGCAGTCTGAATCAAAATTGCCAAGTCTGAACCCCAAACCTTCAGAGCTTCAGGTAGTCTAGAAGCCCCCTTCTGGGACTCTGCTATGAAGTGTCTTTTCCTTTACCTTCTTACATTAATCAGCTTAACCAAAATCCTCTATTTGTTCTGTAACTATAGGGCCCACAAAATGTCACATCAGTGCATGTGCAGCTTCCAAAATGCTTAATGAGCTGTGCTGTGGAAAGGACAAGAAGAAAAGATGATGGTCAGTAAAAGAGCATGAAATTAAGATAGGCTTCTATGCTCTTTGAGCCCACTGAAAAGCGACACAGAGAAGTCAGCAGGGAACTTATAACTGTTCTAGTATTCTCCACACGCATCTATTCCCATTTCTGCCAGTAAGGCTGGGATGGCTAACACCAAATGTGTGGAGATCAATTACAGGTGCTGAGAAGAATTCACTTTATAAACACCTCTTTAGTAAAGATTCATGGTTGAACTCCAGAAATGTCTTAAGACATCCTTTATAGATTTCTTGAAATAAAATATACAAACTAAATTGAAAAAAATTATGTTGCTAGGTGACAACTATACAAATAAGCTACATCTGAAACGTGTTGGTAAAAAAATCAAAATGTTAACAAATAAAAGGAACAACTGGCTAGAGGTGCCCTACAGCAGGAAGGAATGAAATTGTACCCTTGCACTAGTCCTTACCACATAAATCAAATTTCAGTAAATCTGATTTTTAAAAAAAAGGAAAATAAAAAATAAAAAATTCAGTTCTTGTCCTGTTCACACTCCTAACATTTGACACAGTAAAAAGTAAAGATTATGAAAGCTATGCACTAGGGGGGGAAGAGGTGGATAAGGAGGGTTTGTTCCTTTAATTCCAGAGACAAACTAAGGTAAAACAGGTTTGTGACGAAGACTGTAATGGCTTTACCCTTCAATGAAGCTGCACTTACTAATAGACAACATTCAGAAGCACCCCCCAGCATGCATGTTCCCATTTCCAACCCAAAAACCATAGTCACATTGGTCCTTTTCTATAGTGGCTAGAAGCTGGTTGCCCTAACAAATGATTGCTGTATGCAGATATCGCCACCACCAAGCCCTTGCCTGACTCTGAGGAACATACAGGTGCTTAAGGTTTAATGGCATTGCAATGAGAGAGTGGTTAGAAACCCAGAGAAAAGGTCTAAATCATCTAGAAGGCTCATTATGGATATACATACCAGCTTTATTACAACTATAAGAGATAAGATAAAATATGCAAAGTTATGGC
This sequence comes from Chaetura pelagica, assembly GCF_000747805.2. NCBI lineage: Eukaryota > Metazoa > Chordata > Aves > Apodiformes > Apodidae > Chaetura > Chaetura pelagica. The sequence continues at coordinate 1,990,437 of NW_009952435.1, forward strand.
CAGCCCCCTGTCCAGACCACCATGGTCCATTTACAGAACAACAGAACAGAGCTAGGATTCAATCTTTCCCATACCTATTTTCTAGTAGGATATCTGCAGATTTAAAATGAAAGTTGTTTTAAAAAAAATAAATTCTAAAAGAATCATCAGGTCAGAGTTTGAACCCAAAGTCAAGCAGGACACCAGGTGATCCCGTGTGACTGCACAGACAGTGGAATGGACCAGCGCCAGTTCGGAGAGCACACCACACATCTTTGTCCAGCCCTCACTGATTGTCAGGCTCCTGATAACAGCAAAGACCAGCAGCTGCCAGCCTTTCCAATCCCTCTTTGCAGGCCAGTGCTTGCAGAACCACTGCTATATAGAAAATACTGACCACTTAAAGCAGAATCCAAGGCCAAGGAGACCTCTGGGAAGCTGTAATTCACAGACTGATTACAAAATCCAGTCAGAAGATTAATTTTCAAGAAATGGGTAAATCTGCAGCTTTATTCTATGAATACTGAATTCAGTGGTTTCCCTGTACCATTTTGTCATGTTACCTACTTTTAGTTCATTATTTTAAGAAAAGACAGAGAAACTTTTAAAAGGAAAGTATTTGTTTGGTTGGGTTTATCAAAAGAGAAGAAAACTCAAACCAGTCTCAGTTATAAAGGATAGAAAATAATATTGAGGAGAGAAGCACCACCACAGCAGGGAGAATGGGGTACTCTCTCTAAGGCCAAACCTGTGATTAAAGAAGACTAATACTCAAAAAACCCTCAAGAAGGATGGACTGGTTGCATTGGTGAAGGACACCACACAGGGTAAGCAGGCCACACTGATTTTCCTGACCCAAAAAGAGATACGAACAGAGAGAAACCTAAAGCTTAAGTCATAACTCGACAAGGAATAGCCTTATTGTGGTCTTTTCTTTAGTCAGGAAAAAGAAAAAAAAAAAGAAAAAATAAAAGTCTGAGCACAACTGAACACGTAAGACTCAGACTCACCCTGGGAATACCTATTCAAGTCTTAATCTTTCTGGTGGGGTTACCTGTATGCCTCAGTCTTGGCACATCACCTCTGTACCAAAATCAGGAAGGAAAGCTCTGGCAGTACATCCCAAAATGATGATTACTGAGAGACCACCACTCATCTTTGAAGAAGACATGTTTGGGATAACCACCTGGGCAGCAGACCAGCTCCCAAACTACACAGCCCACACAAAACCAATCAGAAAATCCACTTAAGCTTTCCAGATAATGGGGAAAGTCATGTTAACCTACTGAGCCATTGATGTACTTCCAAGTGAGAACTCAGGAAACACAATGTTGGATGGCAAAGGATAGATGAATTGAAATCCTGTCTGCTGGCCACATACTTGGCAGACTGCATTTTACATTAGACAGCCATATTTACAGGTGAATGGCTTTAAGAGGATATCCTGTATTAGTGACAGCTGCAATTTGACACAGCAAAGGTCAGGTTTAGTTGCTTATTTGTTAAGATTATGTACTTTTACATAAAGGAAACTGAACAAAAAGATTTAAAAGACTAGGTGTTTTCCTTATACTTACATTAATAAAAATTATTATTTTTCAAAATTTACTCTACCATTTTTTATATACACATTCCTACTCATAATGCCCCTCTAAAGTTTTACTTAGGTATTTTATTGCTCATGTCAGAGAAAAAAAAAAAAGACAGCAAATAAAATATACACAAACAAAAATACATAAATTAAACAGTACAAAAAGGAGTTAAAAATTCAGACAGATGTGAAGAGCCACCACATGTTTTAGAAGTCTAAAGCTATTAAAGGCAAAGTTAAAAACACAGTAAAAGCATGTACTGCTTTCCTTTAGGGAATCTGTGTTCTTCCCTCCCCCCACCCCCCCGATTAAACATCATAATACCCAAATAATCCCAGTTGAACAAGCCTTACAAATCAACCTAAGTAGTCTTGCACAGTTTAGTCCCTTCCACCCTGCCAAGAAAGTCCAAGCTTTATCCCTGCTCCAGGAAATCTGGTGAGTAACCTCCTAACGTTCTGCTCTGCAGCTCCAGCCTGAGCTGCTCAGCCAGAGCATCACCTGCCTGCTCAGGGGAGTCCCCACCTGGCAGCCAGCAAACCACAACCTTCTTGCATGGAGGGGGAGGTTCATTTCAAAGCCACTCCATAACAGCTTCAAGCTTTCTAGTGAGAAGTGGTTGGAGTAACCCAAAAAAGTCTGCTAGTGTTTCTCTTCAAAAAGCAAGAGGTCCTCAGAACTGATGCTGAAGCTTTACTCCTCAATGAGGCGTGTGCATCATCACTTGATACCCAGGCTAACCTTTAATCCTACTAACTTTAAACTGTGAGTTCTAAAATTTGCTTTGAACAGGTTTATTGCTGGCTTAGAAAGCACATTTAAGACGATGTAATACAAGTTCCAAAAGTTGCACATGGCAATTAATGAATCAGCTATTCCTTCAAGTTAATTAAAGATTGCATTTTCAGCACATTAAATAGTTACCTAGTGGTGACCCATGTACTGACACAGCAGGCAATAGGATTCTTTCACTTTTTAAGGTACTTCCAGTTAAGAGTTTAGTTAACAGTACTAAAGGAGTTTAGTTACGCAAAATGCTTTAGTATCTGGATAGTTATGACTACTTTTACCAATTGCTTTAACAGTTTAGTATTAACTCAAATTGTTATTTCAGTAAATTATCTACAAGAAACAAAACTGAGGAAGAGCTGTTGGGAACTGCAAAACTGCATAAAAAAAGCCCCCTAAGAGCCTCTGACTTGCATCTTTCAAACCCAGATTCTGACAAATAATGAGTAAATTGCCTGCCTTAGCATTATTTCATAGATAAAGGTGGTTGCCTTGACACCACACTGACATAAACTGTCCCTACATTTCTTAGCCCTACTAAGGGAACAACGTTTTGGGGCATACATGTAATTTCAACTGCACACAGACACTTTGTCCTTGAGTCAGCTGTCTGTTTTAGGCTCTCCTTTCCCTAGCTGTTGTGTCAGAAAATCAAGTAGTCCTCCTGGGTGCAGAACAAGCAGCTCTCCCCTGGCATTGCCAGCAAGGAATGGATAATTTGAGAGGAATTACTGCTGTAACAAAGCGCAAGCCTCCACCGCGTGAGAAGGGAACGCCAGAGCACAGATCCCCAGATGGCAGAGCATATTGCTGCAGTCACATCCCAAATGGTGCTGTGGAGCCACTGCTGAAGGCACCCATACCCCACACCACTGCTGTGGAAACCAGTCCTTTAAAAGCTCCATGGTGCTTCTCTCTCTATGCAGACCTTAAAGAGCTCCCGTTAGTCAAGGAGGGGTTTTGTTTTTTAAGGAAAACAAAACATAACAAAAACCACAAACAACAAACCAACAACCAAATAAGAGCACTAAAAAAATAGATAAAAAAGACAAACCATTGTAGTCAATCACCCAAAAGCAGCAATAACACACACACACACAAAAAAATCTGATTTTACCATTCAGATCTTAAATAAAGAGCAATGACATCAGCCTAAATTTATGTAGGCCTAGAAAACGAGAAATATAGTTAAATGTCTTCAAGACTCACCAAATTGAGTTTCCTATTTTAAATCAGTTATTCGAAACATGGTCCTTCACCATTTAAAAACCCTCAGGCAAGATGTACCAATTAAAATAAGTCAGCTCTGGTTCACTTAAGGACGAAAGCCACAGATATGCTACGCACAAGATCCACCACGGGTTGATGCGAGTCAGGACCAACTGGCCAATTCCATCTGTTCTCCTCACAGGACCCAGACACTCCCTTCAGCAACGTTCAGGTACTCAGGGTGCTCCATGATTTTGGGAAGCCAGCCAGCTGCTCTCCTTTGTCTTGCCAGCGTTCCCCAGGCTGCGGGTAGGGACCTTGCAGCCCCCGTTGAGGCTCACCTCCTTGGACACCCACAAAATAACGCTGGAAGCTGGATACAAGACATTTCCTCCCAAGGGCACTCTTACCAGATCATCACTTCTTAGAAGGCAATCTCCATCCCCTCCTTCACCCCGCATCATAGGATGCCACCAGTACACTCAAAAGAGCTTGCAAGGCCTCCAACCTCCTGTGCTGCGCCTCCTGAAACCACTCCCACACTTTTTGAGACGCCTCAAAAACCTGTGGACACAGGTTCAGTGCTTGCAAGAGGTTAGACAACCTGCTCACCTCACTCCGTTTCTTCCCCAAAATACAGCCCAGAAAAGCAGAGAAGACTGGTTCCTCCACCAAACGCACGCCCACATATTTACAGACCTAGAAAGCCTTAGACCCATACAGAGGCAACACGTGAACAGGACGGAGCTTAAGGTAGGCCAAAAGTGTTGCTGCAAAGCCTTAATGTTCTGAAAGAGTTATCCTGATGGCTTTTTAGCCATGTCAGCAACTCCAGGTTAGCCATTGTGGTAATACCAGCCACTAGTGTCCCAGCAGCAAGCCTTCACTGCTTCAGTTCCATGACTGAATGATAGTTCAGTAATGCTACCTTAGCTTTGGAGGTGACATGAATTTGGAGCTTAGCATATTCCAAATTCACTCTCTGATGCATATTTTTTCTCTCTAGTCTCTAAAATTCGTTGTAATTTTCCAAATACTATTTATGGCTATTTTTGAGTATAGATTCTACCTTACTGTGGTCACTGAACACTTCATCCAGTAGTCGTTGACTTGAAGACCTTGTAGTTTAGAAACCTATCATCTGCAGCACTTTGATTTCAGAGGGATATTTTGGAATATTTTACTGTGCCTGAGCTCTCTGGGACCTTTCAATCACTTAAGGACAAACCACAAAATCATATATAAAACAAGTAATTATCTTTTGCTGCTGAATAGCATGAAGCTGATAACTCAATTGCAAAGATCAATAAAAAAATCAGCAGCCTGCATGAAGCCTTTTTTCTGCATAAGCTTACAAACATACAAGCTTATACAAATTTACAAGTGCATGTACATATAAACTTGCAAGAAACGTACAGCAATTAGGAGTGTTAACAAGATACACAGCCAGTTTAAGACACGTTCTTGTGCAGTTACAACTCCATTCAGACAGTGGTGCTGTAACACACCCTAACACTGCACTGCTTCTAACCTCATGCTGTACATGTCATAAATTGCCCGCAATCTTGATTTGGACAGAAAGACTTAAAATATTGTTACTGCAATCCTACTCTAATTAATGAAATTACATACTAATTGCTTTGGTCAGTAGCACCTTATATATTTTAATTACTTAAGCAGCTGCTCGCTGTTAAGAACTCCAAATTCAGCTACTTCTCATTGCAGTATCTTGATCTTATATTTAGCTGTTTTGACCCATTTAAGTGTTAGGGATTTTTTAGCTGAAAATACAACTACCTTGACAGAATCTTCTCCTTTTTAACAGGCACAAAGGGACTTAAAGAAATTAACAAATTCAGACTGATCTTTCCCTTGAAGCTTCTTGGCTTTAAGAAAAGTGCTACAACCTTCTTTATTCTCGGTGCAAGAATGCCAGCTGCTTTGAAATTATGCACCACTTAAGTACCCTCACATGACACAGCTTGCTATACTGAAGTGCTGTCATGAACCACTTGCAGCACAGTGTTTACATAAAGGCAGAAATAAATACTGTACTGCTTATCACAGTCAGATAAGTTCAAAGACAGTGATGACTGAGGTTTATTGTTACAATGCTGCACTGTGGCAAAGAATTTTATTGCAGAACTGACATCAAATTACATCAGAGTTGTTTTTCTACAGATTTTGCTCCCCCCTCTTAATATATGAGCTTAATACCAGCTCAAGCTTAGTGTATCTGCTTTATTGATGATGCAAGAAATCTGAGTTACAGAAGTGTACCATTCCAGTTCATTTGGGGACATTCTTAACACTGCAAGATTTTTTTCAAAGCTACCAGGCACCAGAAATAATACAACATTGCGATATTATCTTGTACTATTTTACTCCTCTTTACATAATTAAAAATGTTTCTTTGGAACAACAACATCTTTTCGTTCATGTACCTCCATCTTTTTGTGAGAACCACTAGAAAAAGAAACAGTTCATTTCCTTATTTGACAAATATACAACTTGAAGCACAAGCCACAGCAGCTGCAGCAAAACATTAAAATGTACAGGTATCTAATTTTTTTTTTTAATTTTAGTAGTAAAAAAACAAATGAAGGCTGTTTCTGGTATCTGTTTATTAAACTATACATTTTCAACTCTAATCACAAAACAGATGAAACCCCAACATAAAGTTTGAGAACAGGAAAGACCTGTACTAAGAGCCCCTGTACCATATAAGGCACTAGAACCAGCTTCCATGTTTTCTCCATCCCCCCCACATGGGCTGCCTTTCAACTTTCAATTGGCACCCGGTGGCCAGTGGTGTCCCCCAGGGATCAGTACTGGGCCCAGTCCTACTCAACATCTTTACTGATGACCTGGATGTAGGGATTGAGTCCACCCTCAGTAAGTTCACAGATCACACCAAGCTGAGGGGGAGTGTCCATCTGCCAGAGGGAAGGAGGAAGCTGCAGAGGGACCTGGGCAGGACGGGTCAATGGCCTGAGGCCAATGGCATGAAATTCAATGAGACCGAGTGCAGGGTCCTGCACTTTGGCCACAATAGCCCCCTGCAACACTACGGACTGGGGGAAGCCTGGCTGGAGAGCAGCCCAGCAGAGGGACCTGGGGTCACTGGTTGACATCCAGTTAAACATGAGCCAGCGGTGTGCCCAGGTGGCCCGGAAGGCCAGTGGCATCCTGGCTTGTATGAGGAATAGTGTGGCCAGCAGGAGTAGGGACGTAATTCTGCCCCTGTACTTGGCACTGGTGAGGCCTCACCTGGAGTACTGTGTCTGGTTCTGGGCCCCTCACTTCAAGGATATTGAGGTGCTAGAGCAGGCCCAGAGGAGAGCAACAAAGCTGGTGAAGGGACTAGAGGGAAAGTCTTATAGGGATAGGGTGAGGGAGCTGGGGCTGTTTAGCCTGGAGGGGACTCAGGGGGGACCTTCTCACGCTCCACAACTACCTGAAAGGAGGATGTAGTCAGGTGGGGGCTGAGCTCTTCTCCCAGGCAACTAGTGACAAGACAAGAGGGATTGGCCTGAAGCTGCTCCAGGGGAGGTTTAGGTTGGATATTAGGAAGAGTCTCCTCATGGAGAGGGTGAATAGACATTGGAATGAACTGCCCAGGGAAGTGGTGGAGACACCGTTCCTGGATGCGTTCAAGGAAAGGCTGGATGTGGCACTTAGTGCCATGGTCTAGCCATGTGGTGGTGTTGGGTCATAGGCTGGACTTGGTGATCTTAAAGGTCTTTTCCAGCCTTGGTGATTCTGTGAACTACTTCTTAAGAGTTACCCTGAATCAGGTGAAGAGCAATACGTTTTGTGCTTGATTCAAATAGATTTCAGATTATTATTACCCTTCTCTTTGTTTACAGTGGGTACCATTTCTTTGAGAGTCACTCACTGCTCTTTTCTACCCTATTAACCCCTCAGTTTTGTCCTTATTAGTTAGTCCCTCTGTTGGCCCCTCCTCCATAACTGAGGATGCACTAGAGAACTCTTTCTTCCCACATACTCTCAATAAAATACATCTTGATTTAATCTAGATGCCTGCATAAGACGTCAAGTATTTTGACTGCTGTTTTTTCAGTCAGGCATCCATTAACATGCAAAAAACACTCACACTGCCTGTATTGGGTCAGTGAATAAAGCACAGTATGCTAAACAGTAGAATTTTTCCAGGACAACTGCATCTATACACAGGGGCCTAATACAAATATAAAATATTGTAAAGGGATCACCAGTCTATTACTATACTTGTACAGGTTTCAGGGATAGATTAACCTTTAAGTTTCTTCCAAACCTATTTAAAAGCTTTTTAATCCATAACACTATAAATGTTTTTTCCACTTCACAGATTTGAAATGACAAAGTAGATAACTTAATAGTACAAAAGCATTTCTTCTCTAACCCTTCTGAGCCAGATTTGTTGGCAGAGGACTGAGTCTTCCTCTGTGTTTCTATGGCACAAACATCATCCTTGATCGGAGACAGGCACAACATTCAACGTTAACCTCTTGAATTCACTGCCCTCACTCTGTATAGGCATCTACGTTTGCCTGAAATATAGTGAAAAATTGCTCACAAGCAGCTCAATAGAAAAGACTCCATATATGTCAACTATTTTCCTGTTAAAATATCTGTATTTCTAGCCCAGTTTAAGTGGCTAAGAATGCTTTTACTGCTGCATCTCATTTCACTTGTCAAACCAGAATAAACTTCCTTCAGAGAAAGTGGTTTTTTGCTATTACAAGTACGTGAGGACGTGTGCCAGCACAGCTGTACCACCAAACCCCTGGGAGACACCAGGCCCTGGGGAATGTAAATGGTCTGAGAAACGCCTACTTGAAAGGACATCATTTTTTCAGGGAAAAGTCATCAGCACTGCAATCACCAAGTCCTCTTGCTCAAACTCTCTGTAAGAAAGGAGGCTTTCACCCAAGTCATGCCATCCATAGACTTCTCTCCAATAATCTCAATTTGCCTTGGAGACAACAATCTGCTAGATTCATCTCTAAACTTGCTCTTCAGAAAGTGATCTCTCTGTTTTGTATTTTGTATTTGTATTGCCTAACACAGCAGGAGACATGTATCTTGGCCCAGACAGCTCAGTTCTTTTGCCATACAGAGAGAGGGTTGAGAGGTTTTTTTGTTTTGCTTTGTTTGGTCTGTTTCTTAAACAGAAGGTTTATAGAGATACACAGTGGTGGAAAGATATTACTACAAATACCGTATCAGTGAACATCTCAGCTCCTAAAGTAATGAAAATGAATTACAACTCTTTCAATAGCTCCACTTCAGCTACATACTAAAACAATCTTTGAGAAACTCCATGGCTTTTCACTATTCCTTAAGCCCCAAGTGGTTTTCCTTTATGTCATTATCCCACATTTAATGCCATTTTTTCAGTATTTTTTGTTTCAGTAAATGCTCCAAGGTTAATTTGCAAGGCTGGTCACTGTTCCCAACTTTGATCTCAACCCACATATGCACACATTCCCTGACACCCTCACTACTGTGAGTCAAGAATTACGCACCTTCAATCAAAGCACATTTATAGTACTTAAAAGCTGCATTATCTTTCACCACTTCCACATCACACAGTGCATACAAACAAGCCAAGCTACAGAAAGGCTACCCACCATGTCAAAGTCACAGCCTATGGTTTAACCCATATAACAGGATGCTATTCCACATACGCTTACAATTCAGTCTTGACTCCATCTCTTCAGAACTGGTTCTCAACTTAATAGCCTGAACAAAGCAGGATTTCATCTTCAAAAATAGCATGCACACTACAAAGCAGATCTCAACCACATGCCTGATGAAAGTTTTGCAATAGCAATGTCCTCACTTTGCTGATGGGGAAAACATAGGTAGACAACTACAGTCCCATGTATACCTAACTTGCAGAATGAGTGCTAACTACCAATGCATGGGAGTCAAGTCTGCTGCTGCCATCATTAACTGCTACAGTGTGCAATAGCTCATTTGCATGTGAGCTAAGAGTCTGTGCAACTCTGCAGTGTGGACTTCAGAGGTTTTCTAGTCCACACAACTTCCAAAATGAGTGAAAAAGGAACCATCCCTCCCACAGAGACCTTACTATCAAGAAAGTAGGCAGCTAGACAGAGGTCATTCGCTGCCTTCAGATCTTCTTTCACTGAAGACTGGTTGTGGGTACAGACAGAGCACTGCAGAGATTCAGGGCCTACAGGAAGAACCAGTATATTTCTGTAATGCAACCCTGTACCATTTTAGTCTGTTCTTGCTATCTTAAGCTGACATCATGAATGAAGCTTTACTCGTTTCTTAAACACAGAAAATCATGTTGATACTTAAATAAACAACTTTGCCACTAAGAGAGCCTACTTTCACATTTACCCAACACCACAGAAATTTATTAGCCAGATATTTTTAGTGTCATCCATTTTTTTTCAGATATACCACAGCATATATTCTTCTTGACATAAATAAGTTAAGTTATACTTGCTGATAGAGACCATGAGCACATTCCATGCAACTTGTTTGTCTTGACTAAAGGAAATACATCCCTGTGTTGGAAAAAAATCTTAAAATCCACAGTCCTCAACTTCCCAGTCATCTGGCAGAACCAATCTCTTTTATAAACAGATTAAAAAGGCATTTCTGAGAAAGATTATGTTTAATCTATAACTTTAATTGGGCATTTTCCTCTCAGCTGTAAGATGCATTGCATCTTTATGTGACAATCCTGGTTTTCTAGTACATAAGTTCCCAAAAATTGTTCCAAAATGCAGAAAAGGATATTAAAGCCTTAAACTAATTCTATACTTATCCAGACTGCTTAACCTCAATTTGCTGTAATAAGTGTCAGCCAACTTTTAAAATCCATTCAATTTTTAAGCACAAAGCCAACTTTTGTTTAGCATTTATAATTCTTTCTCTAATTCAGACAAGCTAACAACTGAAAGGGGAGGGCACCAAGTTGTTGAATCATAAGGAATCCTAAAGCAACAGAAGTCTTTGATAGGAGAACAGCTGCATCACAAATAGGCCCCATTTCACTCCTGTGAATGAGTCTTACCTTTTTTTAAAAAAAGAGAAGAGCAAAGTGAATTTCTGTATTCATTCCTAAGATGCTAAAAGCTCTGCTTGGAGGATGGAGCTCATAAAAGGGTAAATTAACTTACATTTTGAGCCACCTGAGGCAAGGAAGAGACAGAAAACAAAGGTTAGGACACTTTTATCATTAGGACAAACAAAGGAAGGAAACTAAGAGCTGTACTGCATGTTCTCCACCCTCTCACTACTTTGATAGAGACCAAAAATATAACCTTGAAGGTCAGGGGAAAACAAAAACCTAAAAATTGTTTGCAGACAAGAGGGCTGCATTGTGTCAGCTATTAGAAATTATCTGCCATCACAAGAGATCAAAAATGGGTGGCTGATCAGAGACAGGATACAAATCAGTTCAGTGTGCCTTAAATGAGGGCGCGAGTAACTCAGGGCTTTACCTGAAGGAGGTAAAAGGATTTCATGGGGGGAGTCTCAAAATTGCTAAATGTATTGGTGAACTAAGGCTGTTACAAGGTTTCCTGTGAAGCCCAAGTCCAGTCAATCTCAAGAATTAAGGGAGCAGTTTACAGCATTACAACTGCCTCCACTTCGCCACACCACTGCTACCATACTTTAGGAAGTTTCATGGAAGAGGGAGTCTGTTTCTCATCACCACCCCCCACTGTCACCCTCAGAAAGCACAGAGATGTACAGTAACACTGTGCTCTTGATTCTGATTTTAGCAAAGTTGTCAGATTTAAAAAACAGCCTCTCCCACCCCATTAAAGTAATTTGAGCATTATATGCATTACAGATTAAATGGCAATCAATTTCTGATTTATTTATAAGTGACAGTCTTATGTGTTTGAATAAGCAGAATAGTTTTAATTCAGACTTGACCACAACAGTCAGGAAACCAAATCAGTGCCCGGGAGCTTTCCACGTAATCAGATACTGAACAGCAGTTTTTTCTCCATTAAGGCTGACCTTGCATAGTGACGTTGTACCTTTATCTCAAAAATCAGAGACACTTACACTTTCAAAACTTATTCTTTAAAGCAGTATTTCATAACAGGCAGTATAGTTGCAGTGAATATGGATTGTTTCCATCTCTAAATATACCCTTTCTCTTTATATGTCAAACTGTCTTTGAAAGTTAGGATTTGATTTTGGTAAAGGTGTCAGAATCTGAAGTTAATAATGTGATGCTGCAGAGACACTGTTTTTACTGAACAACTGCCATTGTTACAGCATGATTAAAAACTAGGCTACATAATAAATCAACTTTCCTAGCTGGAGAGCTCATTAGTACTGAGCCTATATAAGTGCCCAGAGCCATGTTTTGACATTTAGCTGTAACACCTTCACTGAAGGTTCAAAAGCTTCTTACATAAAGGCAAATACACTTAAAACATGCTCCCTAACAGGGAATTATATGCAGAACACAAGGATGTGCAGGAAGACTGTGGAGCAGCAGAGGCAAGAATTCAACTTAGCCATGTTAAAAATGTCACCCAAAAGCTATCAAGAGTCTTTGCTGATAGTATCGATTTCCATCCTTCCACTCTCACAACATGCTGACAGTACGCATTTAGTCAGATTACAAAAGAAAACAAAGCCAATAAAGTTATTCAAGAAAACATATAAGTACATCCCAAGATCTTCCAGTTAATTTGTAATGGTTAAATTAGAAGAGAGCATTTCATATTGCTAAGCTCAATTATGGATCACTAACTCAAACAAAAGAACCATGCCACTTGTAGGCAGAGGACAACCTGAGACCTCAAGCCTCCCCATATCAGTTTGTCCTGGCCTGAGCAGAACAGTAAATAAGTATATAAACCAATAAAAAAGCAGTGCAATTTATCACACTTGGCTGTTTTAACAACCTGCTTACAGAAAGGATGGGGATGATGCAAGTTGCTAAGTAAATATATTTACAGAGGAAAGGCTGCACTACCTGTAGGATTTTCAACTTAATTTGTTCACAAAGATATGAGATAAGTACATTGAAAATTATCTCAGCTCAGGTACCTGTGCAAAACACCTCATAATGAGTGGGCATTGAGATACTAGATTCCCTCTGGTATCCAAGTTTCCCTGAACACACCATTTCCAACAGCAGCACTGGACCCATGAGCTCAAGCTCCAGAAAAAGCCTGGACAAGGCCACCTCCATGAAGGACTTGCAGGTTGATTTCCCTGGGAAGGCCACTCTCAGCTTGTGCAAGGTGCCTGTTCCTCCCAAGCAGTCACCAGCAGAGCTGTTGCATCAGGCTTCCAGCAGACAGGCACTCGGCAAGCAGCCAGCTGCCCTGACACAACTGGAGTGGCTGCACCAGCACAGAAAGTATTTGTGCTGCCAATGACATCACCTCACTGAGCTGATACACCTCTGAGGAAGCGTGCCAACAGTAAACAAATACATGATGTGAGCGTTTCCCTCCTGCTAACACACCAGAGCCTTGTAACAAACGGATACCTTCGTGCACTCTTGCCCCTCCCCAAATTGTGCCACTTCACTCTACTGGTTCCTGTGCTATAGCTGCCATGCAGAAAGTCAGTTTTCCACAAGATGCCCAGGAGTGCACCCCCAGACAAGAAGAAAGGGCAACCCTATGCTACCTCTTGCATTACCCAGCCAAAGGATGCAAAATGACGACTGCTGCAAGAGTCTTAGCTGTGCGTCAGCAGTAGCAAGAAATGCACATCCTTTAAAATTAAGGACAAAAGTAAATTAAAAAGGAAATTTTATTTTAAAATTTATTTCACAGTGTCACACTCCCCCTATTTGATTTGAGGTCACGTCAGCCTTATACTAGCACTAAGCTAACCTGCTCTCCAATAGGTAGCACCTTAGGGGTGAGGGAGGTAAATGCCCTTTTGCTCTGAGAAGGATCTGGAAAGAAGCAACAGAATCACACCACCCAGAGGCCCAATTTACACTTTTCCCTCCCAAATCCTTAGACAAGAATTTAACAATAACAACAATAAACAAGCTTCTTCTAATCACCCTACATTCACACCTTGTGAATATACCTGCCCAGGGATACAAATCTTGAGAGAGAATGTGGAAGAACACAGTTCATCTAAATTCAGTGTGAAAAAAAACCTGAACCCAAAACCACTTTCTCAGATGTCACACACCCATACAGCTTCACTCCCTGAGTATGCTGCATCCTGGTCTATCTCCAGCATGGAACCCTACTCCCCAGCCCAGCTCCACCTACTCTCCCAATGCCACCCTTCTGCCCCAGAAACCATCTCTTGTCCCAACACAGCAGGAAGTCCATTGCAAACCTGGTAATAACTTCACAATTTTTCCATAGGACACAGTAGAACACAGGCTTAAAATTTACTTTTACAGCCATGTAAATCACAGAATCTTAGGGGTTGGAAGGGACTCAAAAGATCATCTAGTCCAACCCCCCTGCCAGAGCAGGGTCACCCGGAGCACATCACACAGGAACGTGTCCAGGTGGGTTTTGAATGTCTCCAGCCAAGGAGACTCCACATCCTCTCTGGGCAGCCTGTTCCAGTGCTCTGTCACTCTCACAGTAGTTTTTTCTAATGTTTACATGGAACCCCCTATGTTCCAGTTTGCACCCATTGCCCTTGTCCTATCACTGGACATCACTGAAAAAAGCCTGGCTCTGTCCTCCTGACACTCGCCCTTAACCTATTTGTAAACATTGATGAGGTCACTCCTCAGTCTCCTCACAGCTAAAGAGACCCAGCTCCCTCAGCCTTTCCTCATAAGGGAGATGTTCCATAGGGGAGATTAATGTTCAATATTGCAATACTTTCTGCTTTACGTTTACTTTAAAATTATCAGTCTTTTCTACATTTCCACTTGTAAAACTTCAAATTAATAAAGGCTCCAAGGCAAGACATGTTATACCTGACACAACTAAGACAGAGGGCTCCTTCCCTTCAGTCATCTCGCCTTGTCAGAGAAATTTACTTAAAGGACACACTGAATCCTAAGAGATTACAAAAAGGCTTAAAATTCCATGCTTGTCAACTATGACTTTTTTTTGTATTATTATTCATATCAGGTGGCTTCAGAGAGACACATCTAGTTTTAAGTATGTCCAAAATTTAAGATTGGCAAATCTGGTAATTACAAGTTGCTATATGAAAAACAGTTGAAAAAAATTAAAATACAAAAAAATAAAAGAAAATCAGTCAACTGTAAATGTGTTTCTCTGAAGATACAACATTTGAAACATTTTTAGACTTTTACTTCTCATTTCACTGCTTTCCCTCAATCTTCATTAGCAATGTTATTATATAGAATTTTCCTGCTAAACTGAATCAGTCTATTTTGTCTTCTTGCAACTTGCTGCAAATCTCTGAAATTATCTGTACTACAAACCAACATACTTTGTCTTATCGTTTAATCTTTCTAATATATATTTTTTTTTCCCAGAGTTTAGTCAGCCCAAGGGTTTGGGAACTAATATAATGAGGGAAGTCAAACTTCTACACAGCTATTATGGGTGCCCTCCTAGTAACTGTGCTAACAAGATTCATCACCAAGCACAATGGAAGCCTTCTCCAAAACAAGACAAAGGTTCTGTAATGAGCTAGGCAGGAAGCGGGGGCTCAGCAATCTGTGTAGGGATAGTCACTGTAAATCTTTTTGGCACTAATGGTGGGGTTTTTTTCTGAGGCTGGACAACAACATTTATACAAAGCATGAGAATTCATGAATGTCTGGCAGCTTTTGGTATTGTCTCTGCAATACAAACAAGACTATCCATTTTTCTCTCTACATTTTCAATTCAGTACCAGCTGGATTCTGCAAAACATGGGTTAGTTCTGATACACCAAATAACTGACTCATCCCAGTGAGGTCCCACAAGCACATCAGAAGTACTACCAGCCATTACTAAACACGCCCCTCCTTAGCTACAGAACAAATAACAAAGCCACTTCAATCTCACATGCCTATTTTGTGGCAGATACAAAAGAAAGCGTATTTAAAAGTAATGCTAGCAGTGGTGGAGAATGAGTGCCATACAAGGTTATTTCTCTAGGCAAAAATTTAGGCACTGTAATACTGCATTTAAGGACATATTCAAAAGTCTGTCCTTATTGACACGTGCTTGTGTTTTTTGGATCTAGGCAGTGTCTTCAAATGGTAGTTTCCACCACCACTGACATTTACCACTTCAAGAAGTGAAGTTAATGTATTAGCTAGTAGCCAGTGAGGTACAGGAGAGCATCTACCTCAAGATGCAAGCTGGAAACTGCCCTGGATCCCTCCAGTTTCAGTGGGAACAAGACATAGGGGCAGGGCAGGAAATCTAATGCCAGCTGATCCACAACCATAGCATCTTCATCATCTCACTACTGGCAAGATTTCCTACCATGGCTACCAAAGAAAGTCCAAAGAATGAGCTGGCTGTTGAAAAAGGACTGGTGTTGACTAAAACAACTCCTATCACTATTTTCTGTCTGCTGCCAAAGCCACCTGGCCACAGAGTCAGAGGTACCACAATATTCAGCTCAGCTCTGTCTGCAAATTGCCATGATAAAAAGCATTAAGTCCAACAAGAGTCTAGAGTGACTCAGGAGAGGAAGACCTTATGCAAATGCATTAATAAAAGGAAAATAAATCTTTCATCACAGACCCATGACAATTTGTATACACACTGACAATCATCCTTCAAGAACACACACACAGAAAATATCACAATTGTGTCTCTAATGCTTCCACTGAAAGTCAAGGTGACAGAATGCATCTTATTTATGCCTGGCTCCAAATCTTGAATAAGAACTTGCTACACAACCTTAAAAAGTACATGTGAAGCATCGATAAAAAGTACTGCCTATAAACCCCATGGCCAGGACCGGAGTTGCCACTATTTGCTGCTTGCTAGAAAAACAAACAGAAAAACGAGCTCCAAAACATGCCTTAACGGAGACAAGCCCAGAAGAACAGAGTAAGACAAGAAACAGCGTTGGCAAGGTTAGCAGGTCAAACTCCCCTGAAGTCTGAGAGTAACAAAATTCAATTGGGCTTACAGTTTTCTGTAGCATTGTGTATTTTCCTATCTTACTTCATATGGAAAGGCTGCTCCTAGGCAGCACAGGGAATCCATAGGATTGTCCTGCTTGCTTGCTACTGAGACACATTCAAGGTTAGCTGTGGTGGCACCGAAGTGCAGTGTGCTCAAGGAAGAGGAATGGAGGCTTCACTGCTAAGGTGCCTCGGAATAGAGAAGAATCAGCAGCATCCTCTGTGATGGCACAGGAAGAACAAATGCTGGAGACCATCCTCTCTAGAAAAGGCCTCAAAAAGCATCTCCATGCACATACAAGTGTTTTGACTCTGCCCCTTGCTATTGAACAGGGTGCAAATGCTGTAGGCTACACACTGCAGAGAACCTGTCATTGCACAATATTAAACACTTGTGAGTGCTAAAAATTCTGCAAAGTGAAACGCAGCTGAGGACACTACAGCTCCTTTCATCTCCACACTCCATTCCTGATGGGGAAAAAAATAGAAAAATAACAATACCTGTCCCATCCCAATAATAATGTTCATCCCAATAATAATGTTCATTGTTTCTTCACCTCCTTCCTTAGCTCTTCAGGTAATGCCACATAGTTTAGACATTTTTCTTCTCCAACCCTAGAGGCTTTACTACGACTTCTGGAAGAACTGCTCAAAAAATACTTGACTTACTGTTTATTAAATGCCAAATCCTGGCTGGCTGTTGTTAACTTCCTCTAACTTGCAATTGGTAGCTTAAATGTATCTGTTCCTTTACATCAGCAGATGTTGTTATTGTTCACT
>NW_009952435.1:2007886-2026519 GCF_000747805.2 Chaetura pelagica
GGGAATAGAAGAAAAACATCCCAGGTTCCTGCTTTCTGCATTTAGTACCTTTACAAAAGTTGTCCCAAACAGCAGAATTATTGAAAAGTGAATACTAAAATAATGGCTTAGATATACAAATCCCTACTGCCAAAGTAAGCGAGTTTATCAGCATACCCACACAGATAATCAGTTATTGAACTATTTCTAGGAAAAAATACTATTACAGCTGCACTCAACTTTATACATGTTTTTCATATGAAACCTGACTGTTTTAAAAACTCCTCAGTTTACTGAGGAGTCTACTCCCCAGTCTTTACAAGATATTATTTAAAAATAAAAACCTGGACAGTTATAAAGCCTCTGCTTGTAAAAAAACAGCAGGAAACACGTACTTGAAATACCCTTCACAAGAAAGAGCTTATTCACGCAGGGACAGTTGGCAGAGATATCTCAGTCTCCACTTGAATGCTCCTTTTCCAGCTTGAGTTGAAGGGATGCAGATGCCTGGGAGGAAGCTAATCTCCATTTTTATAGGCCATGGAAAGCAGGATCTGGCTCAGAATCGCAAGTGCTTGTACCAAAGCTCTCCCAGCAAAAAGCAAAGGGCTCTAAGTTAATGTTCAACAGAAACTGGCAAATCTGCTACGCTTGCTGAGCAATGTGGTCAGGTATGAATTAGAAGTGTATACATAAAATAACGTAATAAGTATGGCTGCTCAAAGTTCAGCTGCAGCGTTTCAGGCACAGCACTCAAAAGGGAAAAAGGCAGCGAGCATCTAACACATGAAATATTTCAGCTAATTCTAATCCTTCCGTAATTTCTGCTCTCTTTAAATATGTATTAAAACAGCTTTGTTGCAAGCCAATCATTCTTCCTTAAAAGTCTTGCAAAACACAGGAACAAAAGCTTTAGATCTGCTACCCGGCATAAGCTGAAGTCAGCAAAGAACACTGTATGTAACTAGAAGCAAAATTTGCCATAGTATGCTGTAAATACCTTTATCATCAGCCTAATCAAGACATACCACTAAACAGATTCATTTATTAAATGTAAGCAGTATTTCTGCAAGTTACTTCTGGATACAGGTTTACTCTATGTTTTTCATCAAAGTCAGAGCCAGCAAAGCTTTAATGGATAACACAGTTTAGTGTAAGAGTAGGAAAGCAAACAGCTGCCACAGAACTTAAAACCTCACTTCATGTAAATAATCTAGTCTTCCTATTTACTGTGTGAGTGATATGACTGCATGGGAGCTAGTTCAGGCCATGTCAAACTCCCTCTGAAGCTCTTCATGTTGTATTTTTTTATGTACTATTCATTAATCAGTTACTGGAATACGTGGTTGCTCCTAAAATACTTGTACTTTCAAGTTCTTGGATAAGAAAGGGTATTTCATACATCGTAAAAGAGTGTAGACACTCATATTTGGACAGAAAACACACACACAAGACATGACATTACACCACGTCACTTCCATTTTCAAAATGATACCGAAGCAGCAAGTACCGTGTCTGCAAGTCATGTTGCTTCCCTCCAATACTGCAAAAAGACACAAGTGCTAAAGCCCAGTGCAGCATCAGAAGCCACCACTGGGCATCTGGGTTCAGTTCTTAATCCTCCCCACTTACATAACAGTGTTTCATGGTCACAGGGGCAGGCAAGATTAATAACGTTCTAAATACCTACTTCAGCAACAAAATCAGTAAGGTTTTAGAAACACTGGATTTGATTTCTGTCAGTCAGCTGACTTATGAAAAAAATCCCAAACAATTTGTGGATGTAAAAGTGCTCTTCAGGAAATACTAGGCAAAATACTAAGAGGGTCTTTCTTCATAAACAGGACTTAAACAGTACCTCTACAAAAAACATTATTTCAAGATAGCTGCTTCCTAAATTAATTAGGACCAGTCCTCATATAGACATTTGTCTCAAAGTAGCCGAGCAGAGCCACACATCAGGTGACACTGTATGGATCTGTCCATAGTGGCACAGTGTTGAGAGAGGAAAAAGAGGATCTGAATAGCAAGTAGCATTCTATAAGGACAATTTCAAGTGACAAAGTTAGCACTTTGCAATCAAAATGTAGTCACACCTATCTATTCAATAAATATTTTGACCTCACAAGCAGCAGCCACACATACTCTCACTCTAACACATAAACTTTGACCACACAGTTTGAGTATCCCCCAAAAAATCCCTTGATTAAAGAAGGGTATTTAAAAATAATTTCAGAATAAGTCACCTATATAGATCCGCCTCAGGATTTGTGCATCCCAAGGTAGGCAAAATTAATGTAGCAGTACCATTCTAACACAAAAATTAAAAATGGAATTTATAAACTCTGTTTTGTAAGCATGCAAGCGTGCCACAACACACTGACTGTGCTACAGGTTTTAGACTGGATAACATAGCAACCTGAAAGCAAAGCTTAAAAAGACTTAGGGGCTGGGTAGAGTGGAGTAAATGAAAATAAAATCTTCATTTCATTCTGGGGCTTACTTGTGAAACTTAAATAGTCTTGAGGATCTACAAGTCATGAAAATCCAGTCTTGCTGCCCTTGGCACACAGAATAAGCTGGATTCTTAAAGGAAAACTTAAGCATATCGTATTTGGCAAATATTTTAAATAATATGTTTGTGATCTTTTTTGTTTCAACAGCTTTGTGCTGACTACATACTATTAGTTGTTGCAGTCAAGAAACAACATGTGAAGATGACCTTCAAGACTTGGTTCCAAATTAAGCTATCACAAACCCTAAGGATGAGGGGGTTCTCTGGTTAAGACAGCACTCTCTATTATTAAGTATTCCAAAGACAAAAAAATAAAGCTGAAATAAAAGGTCCCTAATATAATACTAATAGTCTTTTTTTAGATATCTGAACAGACAAACTGGCAAAGAAAGACTTCCAAGATTTATTTTACAACATCTCGTTCAGGACTTCCTTTCCCCAAATGCACCCATTTCTATAATGCAAAGCAAGTAAACATACTTCTCTTTTACTGCAAAGCTGAGCCACCGTTCTGAACCCTTCTTATAGCAGTCAAAGATTTTTCAAATACAACTTTGACATTAAAAATACTTAATTCAATTTCAGTTAATTCCTTCCTCCTCTCTCCTAAAAACAGGAAAATACACCTGCCACCCAGGCTAGCAATCCCAGTTTGGGCTACAAGGCTTGAGATGCACTACAAGTTCTTAGTCATCTTCATCCATAGCTCAAAGGTCAGTCATGACAAAAACCAACTTTCCAGCTCTCCTCCTCCAACCATCCAGAACTTGTTTTTGGTGGGGCTTTTTTGGTTAGTGAGTTTACTTGTTTTTCTGTTTTTAAATGAGAAGGAGAAACAGCAACACGGAGGTAAATCTGTCTCTGCATGTGCAGAGCCCTGGCTTTCCCCTGAGGACCCTGGATTCCCACCCACAACTCCTCACCTTGGTGATGCAGGGAGATGCGGTTGGATGGTTCTTGGAAACTTGGTTCCACCAGATCCCGCCGACCATGAGCTGAAGTCTGATCTACATTGTCCTAAAAACAAAAGAGCAGAAAATATTATCAAAAACAAGCATTTTGTATTCCCTGCAGCTATACTGCTCAGAGCCAAACCACTGATAAAAAAAAAAATCCCTGCCATACCTCTGATGGGAGAAACCAGTGTCGAAAAGATCACAGGGGAACACTAGGCTATCACATTAATACAGGTGGCATGAATCCAGAATCAGTAACTATTCTGTTGGATCATGTGTACCTTTTTTTTTTTTTTTTTGCATTTCAAACTGGGAAACGGTGTTGTAAATGCACTTCCTAGTTTCACGAAAGTTTCTGCTTGCATCAAATTATGTGGAGGCTTAGGGCTTTGTTTTCTTTAATTCCAAGTTTCTGGCTTAGGGGTTTGTAACTAATTAACTGGCCTGAAAGATTCAGTAGTGAACTTCCAAACCTCAAGAGGAATCAGAAGTTCAGTGCAGATAAACATCCATGGCTCTGGATGCCAACCTGTATTTTTTTCTTTTTTCATACTAGAACTCTCATAAGATCAGGTTTCAAGAAGTTTTGACACAGACTGAATTTGGCCTAGTCTAAAATACCACAGTTTCTCACAAAACTTGCCAAAAAAGAAGAGTAGGAGGAAGAAAGAAAACTGAAATACTAACAAAAAAATAAGAAAAGCAAGGTAAGTCACACTGAGTTTTAGAAGTATGAGAAGGAAATTCAGAGCAGGTACACAACTTTAGAAAGCTGACATACCTTTGCGTCTACCAGTTAAGGGTGGGTATGGAAAAACAGTATCAATTGCATGAAGTTGACTACATTAATACATCACTGCCCATAAACTGTGCTGCAGTGATATACATCATGGTATACTTGTTCTTGCTGTGCCCAAAGTGTGGGATAAATACACAATGGCATGACCTGCATTTATGTCAAAACATAGCAATCACCTTCACAGCAAACGACATCATAATTACTGCAGAGCAGTAACATGCATGCAATGAGTGCCAATTCACCTATGTGTAACCATGAGTTCTCAGCCCAACATTACCAGTTTACCAAATATAAGGTAATGCTCAAAAACACAGTTGGTGTAGTGTTTGTGGATAAGAACTGTATATACTTTCACAGGATACAAAATATATTATCCTCTTCTTGAGGGAGATTGTCTCAAACAGCAGGTACTTGAGCTTTGATTCAAGTACTCAAGCACTGCTCTTGAGACTTTACCATCAGGGATCAATTCAGGAGCCCACAGGCGCTTATAACACAAGAACTGTCCACAGTGGCATGACTAAGGGAGGTTTTTACAAGCAAACAATATAGGATCAGGTATTTCAGGTATCCATCTATCTATGCCAGATATAACTGGGACCACTCAGCCTTCTGCCTCTATATTTGCTACTTGCCCTAATAGCTCTTTACACCCTTGCCACTGATTTCACAACACTGGCTGTTGCTTCATGAGCCACATTTAGCTTATATCTCAGGTTTTTGTAGCTGCTTCTTAGGACTCAGGAAAAAAAATCAGACTTCCTGTCAGCATTACTGTATTTGTTTTTACTTTCTTGAGACATGACAGTATTTGTTATCTCTTTCACTGAAGCTAACAGAATACGTGTTAGGAACAGTCTCTGGCTTTCAAATCCCTTGCAACTGCAGTGTATCTCACTCTAGCATTATTACCACTTTTGGAATGCTAGTCATTTTCACTGGATGCATCTAATTTTACCTGGGATACCACACAGCAAGCACTGGCCTGGCCCACATCATCTTAATTTTAAATTTCATGCAGGAAATTTGGGACTTGCAGCATGACAGGACCACTGCAGGAAGCAGAAAGCACATACAAAACTAAGAGTCTGCTTCCCAGAAAGTTTAGCATAATTCTTTCAAAGGCTCCAAGGACAACAGAGGGGAGGAGATGCTTATCTAGGAAAAGTTTCAGCCAAAACAAAGCCAAATTCAATTGCTTTTCAGTTATTTCAAACCTAGTACAAAGGTTGAGAGGTGAACATCCCAGGCATGAAAAAGCAGCAGAACATCCTTCCTCCTAATGCCGAGCCTTCCTTTGTGTATTTCCCTCCATGCAATTCACCATCATGTATTTTTATCAGGTAGCTAAAACCCCACTGGTGCAGTTTAGCAGCGTTAGTTTTGCATCCCAGGAACAAGCCTGGACATCCCACACATGGCTGCAGTTGCGTATTGCCTCTTGGCTGGGAAGAGTAACAGTGCACACCAAGAGAAACAAAAGGTGGAACAAGAAAACCAGTTCTAAGCTATTTATTACACACCTAAAAGTGTTTTCAGCGTCTCAAGACATAGACGTTCCTAGTGGAAGGCAAGACTCATGCAGTAGTAGTATTAACAGAGGATGAGATGTGGCCAAGATGTATCTTTTTATCTTTGGGTTTTCCACAGCAGTAACAAACACCTGGAGAAGACCCTATTTCAGGCTAAACAGCTGGCTGCAAGGCCTCAACTCTTCAATTAAATGAGTTTTTTTTTTTTTTTTAACTAGCAATTGCCAATAATATACAAGAATAGTATTCATCCTCTCTGGAATTACCTTACAGCTGTACCAGAAGATGCCAAGAACCACAGGCCTTATTCACAAAGCTTAAGTTGAAGCCATGGTAAGATACATCGAAGTTTTAAGAAGCAGAGGTTTAAATGACTGGGGATTGCCGGTGCTGCCTTTACAGGGCTGATGCCCCTGTCAGTTCTGTTAGATGCAAATGCCTGCCCAGAAGGTCCAGGTCCTCCTGCAGCTTGAGCAAAGCCAGGAGCCAAAAGGCTTCCTCTGGGCACTGAGAGTCAGCACAACCCCAGGTGCTAAAGTAAAGCAACAGACGTGCATAAACAAAGCCACACCTGTTAAAGCAATGTGGGCAGCAGAGGAGAAAAGGTAAGGGCGGTGCAATTTAAAGAGCTCGGGGAGCGTTAGTTTTGCATCCCAGGAACAAGCCTGGACATCCCACACATGGCTGCAGTTGTGTATTGCCTCTTGGCTGGGAAGAGTAACAGGGCACACCAAGAGAAACAAAAGGTGGAACAAGAAAACCAGTTCTAAGCTATTTATTACACACCTAAAAGTGTTTTCAGCGTCTCAAGACATAGACGTTCCTAGTGGAAGGCAAGACTCATGCAGTAGTAGTATTAACAGAGGATGAGATGTGGCCAAGATGTATCTTTTTATCTTTGGGTTTTCCACAGCAGTAACAAACACCTGGAGAAGACCCTATTTCAGGCTAAACAGCTGGCTGCAAGGCCTCAACTCTTCAATTAAATGAGATTATTTTTTTTTTTTTAACTAGCAATTGCCAATAATATACAAGAATAGTATTCATCCTCTCTGGAATTACCTTACAGCTGTACCAGAAGATGCCAAGAACCACAGGCCTTATTCACAAAGCTTAAGTTGAAGCCATGGTAAGATACATCGAAGTTTTAAGAAGCAGAGGTTTAAATGACTGGGGATTGCCGGTGCTGCCTTTACAGGGCTGATGCCCCTGTCAGTTCTGTTAGATGCAAATGCCTGCCCAGAAGGTCCAGGTCCAGGTCCTCCTGCAGCTTGAGATAAACCAGGAGCCAAAAGGCTTCCTCTGGGCACTGAGAGTCAGCACAACCCCAGGTGCTAAAGTAAAGCAACAGACGTGCATAAACAAAGCCACACCTGTTAAAGCAATGTGGGCAGCAGAGGAGAAAAGGTAAGGGCGGTGCAATTTAAAGAGCTCGGGGTAGTTTCACATGACCCTCCAGAATCTGTTTGTGTCCGTTGTGCAGGGACAAACAGTGGCACTTTGCCAGCTTTAGTAGAGATCAGAAAGAAGAAAGGAGGGAAAAAAAAAAAGTTAGGTAAGTTTTCCACAGCAGCAGCTTCCTTGCTGTGCTCCCGCTGAGGACAGGGACCCAGGCGCTCTGCAAGGTGGGCACCTGCTTTGGTCCATCACCACCCCCCCACTGCCACTGAAACCAGGCTCCTGGTAAGTCATGTGTTTGCTCAATGCTTTAATCCCCAGCCCTCCCTCCTCTTCCAATAAATGCTCTCAATATGAAATTAAAGTATGTTACTTAACTTACTGTACCATCCAGCTATTGTATATTTAGAAGCTAGCTGAGCATTCGCCCTCACTGACTTGTTTGCATGTACTATTTTCTGTCAGTCAGCATCTGCGACCAAAGATGACTTAATCAAGTGGCTAGGAAGAGTGCTAGAAGGATCTGAAACAACTTTTATTTCTTACATACTCATTAGCATTTCATACAGTCAAACACTATCATTACATGTTAGGTTTCAGTGTCCTTTTGCAAACCTACATTGCACAATGCAAAATGTAACATGCTTGCATCACATTAAGAGCCAAAGTCCACTCATAGGCAGTGTTATCTCTACATATCAGTAACCAGGACAATCTGGATTTATTTTTCAATCTATAACCAGACCTTTCAAGTTGCACTGCTTCAACTATGACATGCAACATTTGCTCCTGTTTGTGCTGGCATGATAAGCATTTCAGTTATCAAAGAAAGCATTAAACCTGCTGGTTTAATCAGAGAATCAGACAGTCACATACTATAGCAGTTCTGCTGTCTGCTCACAAGGTCTTTATTCACTTCTTCGGCTCCAAGTGCTACTGTTCCCACCTGCAGTTTTGCTTAGAAGAGTATCCATCACTATGAGACATTACTATGAGGCTGACAAGCATGTTGCTGCTACTCTATTGCTACTTCTGTCACCCTGGTTCCTTCAGCAAAGGTTATCCAATCATTTAGGATAATCCTACAGGTAAATAAGGCTTAGAGAGGGAGGAAGCAGATCCCAAAGTACAAATAATAAACTATCTTCTATACTTCCTTTCTCCCTGCTTCTTTGCAGTGAAAGGGACCTGACATTAGCATAGACATAGTAGCTTTCTGTAAAGGTCTGGAAATCCCCTTTTACTGAAAGCTTCAACTTTTTCAGCAGTCACTGGAAGTTTATGAGATGGAGGAAGGCTACAAGTGGCAGCACAGCTTCTCGGAAGCTCCTGGGAGCATGGCCAGACAGAGGATGTCCAGACCACCAAGACGACAGTCCCTGGTTTTTGATTTACTGTCACTGTCTGCAAACCCACACAGCCATTCCCCTGAACAAAAGGTTCAATTGAGCGAGTCACACATACTCATGCCAGCAGTCCCACAGTGACAAATTAAGATCATGACATACTTCTAATGCCTGTACACTGTCCAGCACAACAGAAAGTCAAGTCAGATGTGCTGATGGGTCCCACTGTGGTCTAGGAGGCTATCAAGGCAGATACACCTCAGTTTTCACAGAGGCCCTCCTGCCACACCAGGAGCTTGCTGCCTACCTGGCAGTGCCAGCTTATCAATCAAAGTAGATGACTTCAAACTAGTTAAGCGAAAAGAGAAAATTAGCCAGGTCTTTCATCTGAACCACCTTAGCTTCACTCCATTCAGGCAACTTGTGTAAAGCAAAATTAAGTACCTTGTGCGAGACAGATTGAGGAAACTACTGCAAAGTGTTAAAATGGTTTCCAAAAAAACAATTATTTAAATGCACTGAAGAGGTGCCTACCAAGAGCTGCGAAAGAATAGACACTGCTCCAGGCTCCAGAAGCAGGAAGAGATACTTTGAGAAATCAGACTCTGTATCTGCAACTTGTTACTCTTGCACAAAGAACACTCTGAGGTAGACAAACATTTCTTTACCTGACCCAGTACTGCCATTCTTAACATGCTTCTGAAGTTTCCTTAAGCAAAAAACAGATTCGGCAGCATTTCTTCTGAGGACCACTTCATATGATTCTCCAATTCCCATACAAAAGAGTATTAGGATGTAAAAGTAACTCTCTGCCTTGTTTTCTAAGCTATGTTTCTTCCTTACACAATGATTTTGCAGCCGTGGTGTACTTAAAGCATCAAATGTATTCAAATATGGTAGGTGCCAAGTAGCCAGCTACTTATGTAAGTGAACTTTCCTATAGCTTACTGCTATCTGCAGTCATCCAAAGTTTGTGGATGTTCTGTCACTCAGTTTTACTCTTAACCCTGTGAAGAAAAACACATAGGCTATTAAAGGAAGAAATCCACCAAACAGATCCAGACCAATGTTCAAACTCTAATCCAAACTCCGCAGTCTAGATCAGTTAGTAATGCATATGACGCTCCTTGCCTAAAATATTTATGTCACCGGGTTTCTTAGTGCTAAATACAGCAGCACGGTTCCCTACCAGGTAGTTGTTTGGTACTACATATTTTCAGTCTGCCAATCCAGAGCTTGAAGAACTATGTCTCAAGTACAGTCACGCAGGAAGAGCACGGCTCTTGGCTTTGTCCAAAATCACTGCTTTGTAAATAATTTCAAGTTTACTCAAGCACAGTTCATATTTTTTACTGTCTTCTGCCAGAGATCCAGTCACACATTCCCTGAGCCAGTGCTTAACATGTCACAGAAACATAGAAGAAACAGGCTTTGCACACTAGGCAAAAAACTTTAAAGTGCATTCTCAGACAACCCACATATTACATAATTAAAGACCTGTAACTAGTTTTCCTGCCTCTTAACTATAGTCATTTGACTAGATAAGAGCCAAGTGAGAGACTCCGTAAATCAACAGAGTAACCGTGAACCTAGAATTTTAGCATTCCCATTGCTAAGAGAGCTTGTACAAACAAGGGCTTAAAATAAAGCTACTTAGCTTTGTCAAAACTCAAGACTCTCTCTCCTGAAGCAGCAAAGCCACTAACTGCAGGAACCCTTCTGAGTCTGTCAAGACTGAGAGTGATAACCCTACAGATCAGGAACAAACAAACCCAGTTTGGGATTACAGGAATAGCAAAGGTAGCAGCACATTCCTTCCAATGCACTGCAGCACCTCTGATCCTCGCTGCCACAAATCGCCAAAAACATGCAAGGCACACGGATTTATTGCTGTCCACACATTCATACAACCCTCCGCAGACCTCCCAGCCCACCATGCAACATACACAATAGCTATGAGAAACACAACATACCAGGAATAAGCAAAGAAAGAAGGAAAAGTGAGACTGACAGACAAGACAGACCTGCGTTCGTGATCTATGTCTCTGCAGTGACAGGGAATTTGTTAAATGAATCACAGGAATTATATTACGTCCCATGATACAGGGGAAGGCAGAAAGGCTTGCCACTCTGACCTTGGAGAAACTTCTCTCCCGACCCCCATCTGGATTTCTATAACCCACTGACCAGAAAGTCCTTCAACTCAGAAAAAAAAATAAAATAGGGTTTGGACCCTGTTGCAACACCAAAACTCTTGTAGTTTGTGTGCCCGAAGTCAGTGAAGTGTTTCTTCTCTTACAGCAAGAAAAACAAAAAAAGCTTTCTTAAATACATGGGCTGATATGGTTATACAATATGCTGCTACAGCTGAGCCAGAAGGTTGTTTTCCTGAAAGTGTTTAATATTTATTTTAAGGAGTATTACCAGTTATGTGACTTGTCACTACCTGCATTGCAACTGCTATCAGGGAAGTGCTGTTCCACACCAAAAGCTACTGTTACTTATTAGCCAGCTGCTGCCTTTTTTTTATTTCTTTCCCAAAAAAGTGTCTCTTTGCACACCCAGGCAATAAACAAACATAAATCCAATCTGTCAAGAGCTGGACCACGATTAACAACCTCCAGCTGTATCTGGTAGCAGCAGTTTACTCATGAAAGGCTATTCTCCAGCAAGGCAGGAGTGAGCACACCATGTTTAGCTGATAGCTTCAGTAATGCACTTGCACAGCACCCATACACACTGGCATTGCAGATGCAGCTTCTCTAGGCTGGTCTTTGCTAAACTGGCATTAGCAAGTTTTTCAACACTATCGAACCCAGAATTTGGCAAGAACTACAACAAATTTCTCTCACTCGATGATGTCCTCCCGTAGTATAAACTGACTGCTTCTGCAAGAATGTAGCTGCCTCCCAGTACTCTGCAGAGAAAAAAAATGGATAGCATATTCCCCAGTTTGCACTGTTTGCACCAGACTGCCATTTATTATGGTAGAAGAAAATCCAACACATCATGGTTGCTGTCTTTTAATCAGCTAGCAAGGAGGGAATCCAACTGACAGTCTTAGAAATGCTAAAAGCTTTGTTCTATTTTTAATGAGACTAAAACCACTGTGGCTGTTAAGAGACAGTTTACATAGTTTACAGCTAAAATAAAGTCTTGAAATACAGAAAAGAAACAAAAGCACAAGGTTCTCAGAGAAAGCAATCACTTCCTAGAACTGTCTTCAGCTAGAAAGCACTTCAAAAATGAAGCAGTTACATTCTGATAAAATGTCTTTTTGCTTCTTTTTTTAAAAACATAAGCTAGGTTTCTTTTAATTTCTAACAAAACACCACTGAATAAATGAGGTTTATATTAAGAAATTATTCCCAATTGAAAATGATATGCTTATATGAAAATTCTGTTTCTTCTGATGCTGCCAACAGATCCTGATAATGTATCTTTTGCTTGTGCTTAAGTTAGCCTTTCCTCCAAAGTAAGTCATTCTCACTGGCAAGGGACTGCCACTGATAAAGCTAGCAAAACCCTAATTTACTGCATGTTTCAAGCTCTTTGGTTTTGGTCAATACTGACTCCACCAACAAAGTCCTTGAAAAAAATCTTTCTCTGAGAGATAATTGTTTTTACCAACAGGGATGAAGCAGAAAAATTGAGGTTTTACTTTGAGGAAGTAAAAAGTCAACTAAAAAATATTACTTATTTTTTAAGAGGCTTTTGATTGAGATTATGCATCTTTCTCTTATCAAATAAATGATACTTAATATACTAAACTACTTAAATTTAGCTAAAAGCACAGCAAAACTCTAATGAACTTTGCAATCCATATGTGTTGACTACTATACTGGATGGTGCTCATGCAATCTAAGCGAGTAATGCAACCCATAATGATGTCTTGTTACTCATAAAACCTTTAGCCTATTCAAAAATCCTCACCAGGGTGATTTTTAATGTTTTGTCCAAGTTTCTGAAGTGCATGGTCAGACTACACTCCTTCCTCATCAGAAGGATGAAAAGAAATAAAGGGAATATTTGTACCTAGGTGCTATGGGAAATTTCAGCATGTTACACATCTGCTCACACAACTATCCATTCCGAAAAAGCATCTTCAAAATTATATTTTTTAGCTATCATAAAAAAATACTTACGATATTCCTCCAGGGGAAGTTGTAACACACAGGAAGAAGGGACATGATATTTGATCCTTTTCAACCCACTGCCATCCCCATGCTCAGACCTGTGAAATACCAGGCATCTCATCTGTTCTACTTGGCATCAAATCTACTAGAGCTCCTTTTATAGCAGCACTGCTGTCCAGCTGCTTCCAAGAACACTGGTTTTTGGAGTCAGGCTTTGCATCAAGCAGACAGGAGACATTCTGTGAACTGCCTTGGACAGTCTGTCCTGGCACAGGCTAATGATGCCCTGCACTAACCTTGGAAGGCTCAATGCCTGAAAGGATAATCTATCTGATGGACTCTAAGATCCTGCACTGCAGCAACACATCTCTTTGTGTCTCATGCAGAGGGAGGGAGGAGAAAAGGGAAGATGCTACACATAGGTTGCAGGAATCACTACTTCCATACAAGTGCACTCTCTTTAAGAATAGATACACAAATCTCTATGGTTTAGGAAGCAGCAACCACAGCCAGACAACCTAAATTACATTTAAGTGTATGCACCCTTATAGCTAAGCAGACCTGAAAACTGAAGACTGACAAAACTCTAACAAAAGAATGAAAGTAGCTTGAAGTACAGAGCAAAGGAATTCTTCCTATCTATCCCCTTTTGTCTTCTTGATGGTTCAGCATCATACTGAGGGTTTGAATGGGCCAGTGGGTGAAGATGACTCTTCACAGCCCTTGACAGAACTGATAAAATTATAAACCTCTTGGGGTCAAGAGCCACTTTGCTCAAACAGACCATTAAAATTCAGGATGCCAGCGAGGTCTTCAAACTGAAAAGCTGATTATGTCATGTTGAACAACTTCACACAAGACTACTTTGCTATCCTTACTTGCCTCAGCTGTCAGTGATATGGACCTTATCTCTCTACTTTCTAGTCAATTTGCTCAGTTGCTGCAATTTAGGGTGTGCTTGATACCCCTCCTCTCCTTCTCTGAAGTGCAAGCCTTGGCACTAGATAAGTGCTTAACTACATCTAGAAATGGCTGTCCCATCTGATCAAACCTCTGATCCTCATATCAACCACACACCTTCCTGCTTAGATCAAGAGCCATTTACCTGCTACATAGTACAATCTGCCCCAGAATTAATTGTCCACCTCAGACAAGGACAACTGTAGTTCAGGTGAGTTGTTTTCAGTTAGTGGAACTAACTCCTTACACATATCCAGAACAGCAAGCCTTACCAAAAAGATATTCAAGAATCTCAAGTATGGGGTGAAGACACATATACCTTTGCTCCCTAATCTAATTTTAAAAAACAAACACAGAAATCACAGACTTTCCTCCTTGAGGAAAGTTACCTAATTGCAGGTAGCTCTAACAGTTATTCTGAATCAAGAAAATGGCTTTATCAGAAAATGTTTATCGACTTAACTTTTTCTAAAGGAAAAAAAATTGAAAAAAGCTTTGCAATTTGTATTTAAATAGTAACAGATTACATGTAAAGTTGCAAGCTGTCCCAGCAAAACATAATAAAAGTGTAAATCTTCAGTTTCTCTCAAAAACTGGCACTCAGGAAAAAAAATAATTTCAATCATCTCTTCATGCTTGGAAAGTTTTGCTTTTGTTTAGTTTTATATCTAGTTGTTTACAGCGTGTGTCAGGGGACCACTTATTTTGTGCAGCTTCTCCCCCATTTTTGCTAACATCTATTGGACACATGCAATAAAGTTACATGCAGCGTGTCAGAACATACACTGCAATGATTCAACATAGTTAGAAGCAGCAGTTATTTTAATTCTGCATAAGTCCTCAGAACACTCTGCTACATTAAGGCCTCAAAAGACCGAAGAGTTTTCCTAACTACCAGTATGCTACTGGAGAAAGGTCTGGTGTGCCAAAAATTGCCAAGGTAGCCCATGAAACAAAAGAAGCAAACCACCCCAAACAAGACCTGGCCAGGTAGAGAGTCTCCAAATGGGTAGAGATTTCAGAGATTGCAAAGCTAATCAGCCAGAAGAAAAGTTCAAGAAATCCTGCAGTTACAATAATGCCAAGTGCACAACACTGGATCTCATGCTGGTTTTAGCAACGCTGAAGTGCCACAGCTGCCAATCCTGAGAACATTTCTGCAAATGGGTTTCTATGACTCACTCTGAGGAAGACAGGATGCAATCACATGAGCTGATGTTCAATCAGTATAAAAGTGGCTTTAAAACACCTTTCTATTCCTTCTTTTCTCTTCCCTAAAACTGCTGCTGGGGGAGAATAGTATGCAAGTTGTTTATTTGCAGGTCAAGGGGCTAGCAGCTTGCATATAAGGAGCTACAACCCTTCATCTGATGGTGATTTTAACCCCAGGGTTCAGGGTGGTAACTTTTACAGCACAATCAGTATTTATCAGACTGCTTCCTCCAGTTCTGAGTTACTCCTTCTGACCCAAAAATGCAGATCTATGGAGTAAAGGTAGTGGGAAAGATTCCTACTGAGATTAAAGTCAAACAGGAGATTGAAAAAAAAAAAAAAAAAAAAGAGGAAGAAAGAAAAACTTTGAACTAGTCTTCAGAAGCAAGCTGAGGGTGAGAAGAATAAGTCACCTTGAACTGAAGTTGAACTGAAGAACATTATAGCTAACTAAAACAAGAAACTTAGCTGTGGCAAATTACCTGGGAGTTTATCACCACACCACTGCAATACTGACAGTATGTGTGTAATCTTGCATCTTAATAATGAGTGTTACTGTGTCAGTATCCCTGGTTCCAGAAGATGCTAGTGGGATAGTCAATGAGAAGTTTCTGGTCTTGTGGATTTGGGTTTATTTTAATCTTCAGGGCAAGTCATGCTCCAAAAGATATGCTGTCAGAAAACTATTTTTCCAATCTGCTCTCATCCAACATAGCAGTTATGGTTTGCAACTAAACCATCCAGCCAATTCATGTTCAACAGCCAGTAGTTTGTCATAATTTTGAGGGGATAAAGGACTCAAAAAAAAAACAAGGTCGCAAGATAGGCCTTTCTCAGAATATCTTTAGCACTCTTGGTTAACCATTTGCTCATGTCAGGAAAAAAAAGCAAGAACATTTCATGTAGAAATTCCATCAGCATGCATGCAGGAAGGCATCCTTCCCATCAAACTTAGAACACCACCTTATATTTTTGTATGGCCAGAAGTAGAGAAATGGGCATTCTGAAGTCTTAATTGACATTCACCTTAGGGAACAAGCTCCACAAGTGCCTTGTTTCCTCAGGGATCTGCTTGCCAGGTTCCTACATAAGGAGACTGCTCTGAAAGACCAAGGGGCCCAGGACAACAAGCTCACCTCTGAGGACAGCCTCCTCAAAACTCAAGAATGGTCCATTTTGGCATGCAGATAGTCACAGGGGAGTGACAGAAAGCCAGGGTGAGTGGACAGGCAAACTCCAGTCTCAGCTCAAATGGCAAAATACAAATAAAATCAAAGCAGGAAGAGGTTACACAGAAAGAATATGCAGATTCTACTCAAGCAGAAGAGCAGGAACATTCAAAGTATGCCAAGAAAAAACAGAATGATTCAACAGGTAAGCAGAGGCAAAAGGATGGCTATTAATCTATTTAGTGCTCAGTTGTGTACAGGACCCGGCAGCTAAGAACACAGAAGATCAATGATTTCACAGTAAAATTAGTCATCACCTCTCCCAGTTCCCTGACTATGTCACAGCAAAGGAATGTTACAGATCACACAAGCAAGCTGGACCAAGTCCCTGGGACCAGATGGGATGAGTTAGAAGGTGCTAAGGAAGCTGACCAATGCCACTGTGAGGCTACTCCCTCTTATTTTCAAAAAATAAGTCAGTGATTAGAGGAGGATCCTGATAATTACAGAGGCAAAAATCACATTCATCTTCAACATGGGCAAGAATGAGGATATAAGGAACCTGAAGCCGGTCAGCTTCGCCCAGTTTCTGGCAAGATTACAGAGCAAGTCCTCCTGGAAGTCACTGCCAGGCACACAAAGGACAGAAAAGCAGTTAGTATATCTATTCTGGCTGTTCCAGAGAACAAATCACACCTGAATTCCAGCTCACAAATTTATACCATATATATTAAAGGTTTTCTCTCTCAAGAAACCAGAAGGATTACACAGATCATGGATCATTATGCTGCCTTTTGATTTCCTCCTACTGTTGCACATGCTGGGTTCTTCAAATATACAGTTGAAAATTTACAATATTGGATGACCTTATGGGATTTTTGAACATCTAATTATTTTCATTAGAAAAGCAGGCATTCTATTTTTATTCCTCACAGCCCAAAGCATTCTGCCTCAGATACAGCAGAAGACTGTAGAAAAGTTAACTGCAAACTTTAGAAGGACCTACTGGTAGGTAGGTAGTGATGAAGTGGAGGAAAGAGGTTTGAGAGCAATCAAGAAAGATTTTAGGGCATTGGGATGTCTGGTCAAGGGCTCAGGTGCACAAGTTGTGTTCTCCTCTGTCCCTCCAGTCTTGGGGAATGATGAGTGGGTTAACAAAAAGAACTCACAGATCAATGCCTGGCTCCAAAACTGGTGCTACCAGCAGGACTTCAGTTTTTTTGATCATGGTTTGGTTTACAGGACACTGGGCCTGCTGACATTGGATGGGAAGACCCTGTCCCACAGGGGAAAAAGGGTACTAGGGCAGGAATTAGCAGGACTCATTGATAGGGCTTTAAACTAGGTTGGAAGGGGATGGGGGACAAAGCCAGGCTTACTACAGATGAGCCTAGGGGTGGTGGTCAGGTCAGCTAGTCGGGCAATCTTACTAAAGACCTAGCTTAAATGCCTTTATACAAATGCATGAAGCATGGGGAAGAAACAGGAGGAATTAAGAGATGAGGGTGAGCCTGCAGGGCTATGATCTCATTGCCATCACTGAGATCTGGTAGGATGGCTCCTATGACTGCAGCACCAGAATGGAGGGTTACAAACTCCTTAGGAAGGACAGACAGGGAAATGGGATGGGGGTGTTGCCCTCTATGTCAACAACCAGCTGGAGTGCGTGGAGCTCTCCCTGGGAAGGATGAGGAGCCAACAGAGAGCTTATGGGTTAAAATTAAGGGGAAGAAAGGCCAAGGGGACATCATGGTGGGGGTTTGCTACAGGTTACCTGAGCGGGAGAATAATACAGATGAGGCACTATACAGAGAGATAGGGGCAGCTTCACATTCACAAGCCATGGTCCTCATGGGAGACTTCAACCACCCTGACATCTGTTGGAAGAACAGCTCTGCTAAATGGAAACAATCCAGGAGGTTCCGAGAGTGCAAGGATGATAACTTCCTTTGCCAAGTAATCGAGGAACCAACACGGAGAGGTGCTGTGCTGGACCTTGTCCTCACCAACAA
This sequence comes from Chaetura pelagica, assembly GCF_000747805.2. NCBI lineage: Eukaryota > Metazoa > Chordata > Aves > Apodiformes > Apodidae > Chaetura > Chaetura pelagica. Next base: position 2,025,901 of record NW_009952435.1, read on the forward strand.
GGAAGGGCTGGTGAGGGATGTTAAGCTCAAGGGCAGCTTAGGTTGTAGTGACCACGAAATGGTGGAGTTCAAGATCCTTAGGGCAGCAAGGAGGGCTCACAGCAAGCTGACTACCCTTGACTTCAGAAATGCAGATTTCAGTCTCTTCAGGGATCTGCTCAAGAGAGTGTTTTGGGATAACATCCTGGAGGATAGAGGGGCCCATGAAAGCTGGCTGATATTTAAGGATCACGTTCTCCAGGCCCAAGAGCAATGCAACCCAACTAAAAGGAAGTCAAGTAGAAACTCCAGGAGGCTGGCATGGGTGAGTAAGCAGCTCCTAGACAGGCTCAAACTGAAGAAGGAAGCATACAGGGGGTGGAAGCTTGGGAAGGTATCCTGGGAGGATTACAGAGAGGTTGTCTGAGCAGCTAGGGATCAGGTGAGGAAAGCCAAATAACTGATAGAAATAAATCTTGCTAGTGATGTTAAGAACAATAGGGAAAGCTTCTTCAGCTATGTTGGGGAGAAAAGGACATCCAAGGAGACTGCAGGCCCTCTCGTGAAGGAAACGGGCAAGGTAGCAACACAGGATATTGAGAAGGCTGAGGTCCTCAATGACTTCTTTGCTTCAGTCTTC
>NW_009952435.1:2027256-2074983 GCF_000747805.2 Chaetura pelagica
CAACCTCATGAAGTTCAACAAGGCCAAGTGCAGGGTCCTGCACCTGGGTTGGCGTAACCCCAGGCACAAATACAGGCTGTGGGGAGAATGGCTGGAGAGCAGTCCAGAGGAGAAGGACTTGGGGGTGGCAGTAAATGAGAAGCTCGACATGAGCTGCCAGTGTGTGCTGGAGCCCAGAGAGCAACTGCATCCTGGGCTGCATCAAAAGAGGTGTGACCAGTAGGGCCAGGGAGGTGATTCTGCCCCTCTGCTCTTGTGAGGCTGCACCTGGAGTACTGTGTATAGTTCTGGTGCCCTCAGGACAAGAAAGATACAGATCTGTTGGAAAGGGTCCAAAGAAGGGCCACCAAGATGATCAAAATCCTGGATGGACCTCTGCTATGAGGACAGGCTGAGAGAATTGGGGCTGTTCAGCCTGGAGAAGAGAAGGCTCTGGGAAGACCTTATAGTGGACTTTCAGTACTTGAAGGGGGCTACAGGAAAGCTGGGGAGGGGCTTTTCATCAGAGAAGATAGTGATGGGAGAAGGGGTAACAGTTTTAAATTGAGAGAGAAGAGATTTAGGTTAGATATTAGTAAGAAATTCTTCACTATAAAGGGTGGTGAGGAACTGGAATGGGTTGCCCAGGAAGGTTGCTGATGGCCCATTCCTGGAGGTTTTTAAGGCCAGGTTGGATGAGGTTTTGTGCAACCTGATCTAGTGGTAGGGATCCCTGCTCATGACAGAGGGGTTGGAACTTGATGATGTTTAAGGCCTCTTCCAACCTTAATGATTCTATGATTCTATTGCAACAGCATAACATTAATCAAAAATACTTCTTTGCCTCCACTGAAGTATCAGTTTTACAAAAACCCACATGAGCTGAAATAATGGTCTGTTACTCTGCTACACTAATAGGTTCAAGAACTTCTTCAAGGAAGGTGCCAACACCACTTTGTCAGAAACCCCCTCCTGAACTGTGCAGAAGTATTCAGTATTCTGGGGAACTTGCCAGCATGACAGTATTTACTGTATGACTAATATGCATTAATGAAGCACAAATGGACAACTATTTACTTGTGCTAATAACTAAAGCGCTTTATTAGAGCTAAGGCCCCTAGCATGAAGGATTGCCAGGTTCCTGCACTTGCCAAAATGATGTCAAAAAAATGGAGCCAGCGTGTAAGACATCAAGAGCTACAACCAGTGTGTAGTAGAGTCTTAAGTAATTGTTTAACATTCAGCTTGCAAAGGACAGGCATGCTCCAAAACCACTGGCTGTTTCCGAGGGCTTGTCTTTTCATTGTAGAGGCTAGAATTTCAAATATGCACACTGGTCGTACCAGCACACAAGCCAAATCTCCTAAAATAGCAGTAAAGCCTGAGAGCTTTGCTGGGCATTTGTGTTCTACCTTTTATTGCTTGCTGCTCTTTCAAAACCAGACAGAAAAACACTGTATCTTAATGCCTCAGATTAAAATATCAATACTATCTAGCATAAAAGGCCAGTAATTCCAATAATCTGGCCTTTTCTACATGAAGGGTTCCTGTAAGCTGATCAATTTGGTAAAATTCCATCCTGAAAAAGCAAAGCCAACACTTCAAGAACAAAGTCCTTGTTCTCTGCTGCACTCTCCATCCCACATCTCCACAAAGCGAATGTACCTGCCACTCCAGGAATGAAAGAAACACCTGAAACGTGGCAGAGTTTTGTTGGAACTTAGGGAGAACTTCTAAGAGAGTATTTCAGACTGTGTTACATTAGAAACAAAAATAAATAAAAAAAATGTTAAGAGGAAGCAAAAGAAGCAAGTAAAGATCTTTTCAGTCATCACAAGTTCTAGGTGGACTTAGTATGTTCTTCCTTAGCTTTACAAAGTGAGTGGCACATCCAACACCAACGCCACGGTGCATTTAGGGTATCCATTCTTGTTTGAACCAGTAGCTCCAGCTCAGGACTCAGCTGCAGCATTATAACTACATGTTCTGCAAGTGTAGGAACAAAATTACCCCTGCCATAAGACATCACATTAAAAATTAAGTTTGGAAAATGTACCCACAGTTTTTTTCTACACACAGAAAAATTCTCCTCTCAGAGTTGATCTCACTTAAACACAGAATCACAGGATTTTGGCTGGGGGGTTGTTGCTTGGGTCCCCCACCCCTTCCTTTTTAACTTAAAGAAGAAATTTTAAGTGCTTATGAAATACTGTCCTTCCTTTGATCAAACCTTTAGACTGTGTAAGGCAAGAAGATCTACCATGTATAACTTTTAGCAAGGTTTGTATCTAGATATATTTCTTGGAAATACTTAAGTACAAGCAACATCCTATCTCAAGTCTATTTCCAAGGATAGAAAAGGCCTCTTTGAGCCAACTGGCACTTAGAATTATCCAAGCCACAGCACTTTCTTGAAAAGTGACAGCTCCAGATGCAGAGCAATCTTATCTTCCTCTTAAAAAACAAAATAATCTTTTCCAGTGGTTATTATTTACTCATTATGTACAGCACAGAACATCTGTAGGAGGAAGCTTCATTAAAAACACACACCCCCAAACTATTACTAACATAAATCCAGTGACTATAAAATAGCCAATTAAAAAAAAAAATTAAAAAAACCAAAAAAACCCAAAATACTTCCATTCTCTTCTATTTCAAGGGTTTTTTTCTCTATGTTTACACAGATGTCTAAAGTATGAAAGCTGTCTTAGGACCAGTGCATCAACTTCATTCTTCCATTACGTGAGAGCTGTTACTAACATCAAAACACTCATACTGGTAGTCCTCCAAAATAAGCAGTTGGTAAACAACTTGTTAATTATTTATTCATTTGTAAAAGACTTAGTTTGGTGCTAAAGTCTGCTAAACTGATTGTTACCATCACTTCAGAATGGCCTCATGAAGTTTTGTGAGAAAGTACCAGAAAACGGCCTGTTTTTATCCACACAGATGTTTTTACAATCTGGAAGTGGCATCTTAAAAGTTGCAAGCAAGTTAGAACCTAAAAAGATCCATTATTTTTTTTTAAAGATCCATTGGTTTTGATTTTCACAGGACCATTTAATGATTGAGGTTGGAAGAGACCTCTAGAGGTCATCTGGTCCACCCAACTGCTCAAGCTGGGCCACCTACAGCCAGTTGCCTGAGACCGTGTCCAGATGGCTTTGGACTGTCTCCAAGGATGGAGATTCCACCACCTCTCTGGGCAACCTGTGTCAGTGCTCAATCACCCTCACAATGGAAGAGTGCTGCCCAATGTTCAGAGGGAAACTCCAGTGTTTCAGTCTGTGCCAAGCTGCCTGTGTTCCTGTCACTGGGCACCACTGAGAAGGGCCTAGCTCTGCCCTCTTTGCACCATTCTTTCAGGTATTTGTACACATTTCTAAGTTCTCCCTTCAGCCTTCTCTTAAGTAAAAAGTAAGCTGTAGATTTACAAGTGTATGAAAATTAGAGCTAAATCAAGTGAAAAAATTAAGAGGCTGCCTGCATATAATGGTATAACAAGATTTAATGATATGTTCAGTCTACTGTTCAAGGACGATCATGAAACTACTAACAGGAAGATGCAAAATTAAGCTTCTTGTAATTTCCTCACTTGGTTTGCAACATGTACATTGTTTTCTCACCACTGTTAGTAGTAATGTAAGCTGTAAATAGTACGACAGACCATTAGTATGCTTTGAGTCTTTTTTTGGCAAGTTGAAAAATCTTATATAACCAAAAAAAAATGTGGACCTAGCCACTTGAAATTTCTTGCTCACATTCAACTTCAAAAAATACCTCATGTTTTACCAACCAAATTCTGTGTAAACAAGAATACAAAGGTAGAAGTGCAAACAGACAAGTACAGACTTTCAACTGGAATTATAGAAAGGTAAACTGGTACAGCAGAACAGTAATTCATGGGTGTTTCTTGTAAGAAGGGAAATGGTAATCAATTGTATAACAGCTTAGAGTGAGATACAAATTTCTCTGCCGTTATTTTGCTTCATACATAATATTCTGATGACATGCGATAGTGGAGGTGAGTGCACTTCCAATGATCTGTTTCAGAGGTGAGCACCACAGTTTTATTTCAATATGAGTGAAAACAATTGCTTTTGGGACAATTTTTAAACAGATTTCTTTCCATTAAAACAGACAGAGGCTATAAATCCAGCTCGTTACTCTTCAACAAAAACTACCAAGTAGCATCAACTCTAACTATAAAAATAAATCTGCAGTCTATACTCAAGGAGACACATTTCATAACTTCATATTGAAGGCAACATGTCTTGTAGAAACACTCACTAATGTTCTCACTGCTTTGTACTGTAAGTCTGCTGCAGTCCATCAACCCTCTACACCACATACATGTAAACTGTTAAAACAAGAGCATCATAAAAAAAAAAATAATCTGTTGACTGACACCATATTTCACAAATCTGATGACTTTCTGCATTGGCAATAGCAACATTTCAGCTTCATTTCTTCATACAATATGCAAAAGAATGATGCGATGCAATAATGCCTCTAGTGTGGGTTCTTTTTCACTGAGCTATGCTTTGAAAGCCTGCTTGTGCACTCTGGTCCTTCCACATTGCCCTGTTAGCATGAAAAACAAAGTCCAGGAAAAATTCTGTACAAGCAGCATCCTTGTATATTTAAGCCTAATGAGAATAAATCAAGCTGCCATTTATTTTGAATCTTAAAAAGTCATTAATTTGGTTTGCATGGCAAGGTTTTGATACCTGGGAGGAGGAGGGGGCAAGGAGGAAAGGACTGCAGAGGAGGCTTCTGTGAGAAGCTACTAGAAGCTTCCCCCATGTCCAACAGAGCCAATGCCAACTGGCTCCAAGATGGTCCTACCATTGGCCAAGGCTGAACCCATCAGAAAAGGTGGTAGTGCCTCTGTGAAAACATACTTAAAATTGGGAAAAAAACTGCAGTGGAACAACAACCGAGAAGGGTGAGAAAATGTGAAAGAAACAGTTCTGCATACAGCAAAGTCAGTGGAGAAGGAGGGGGAGGAGGTGCTTCTGGCACCAGAGCAGAGATTTTCTTGCAGCCCATGGCAAAGACCATGGTGAAGCAGGCTGTGCCACTGCAGCCCATGGAGGTCAAAAGGGGAACAGATATTTAAAAAGCATAGAAAGGAGGACCCTAGGAATTACCAGCCTATCAGCCTCCCCTCTGTGCCTGGGAAGATCATGGAACAGATCCTCCTAGAAGACATGCTAAGGCACATGGAGGACATGGAGCTGATTCAGGACAGCCAGCATGGCTTTATCAAGGGCAAGTCCTGCCTGACCAACCTAGTGGCTTTCTACAATGGAATAACTGCATCAGTGGACAAGGGAAGACCCACAGATGTCATCTATCTGGGCTTCTTTAAGGCCTTTGACATGGTCCCCCACAATATCCTTCTCTCTAAGCTGAACAGATACAGGTTTGATGGGTGGACTGTTCAGTGGATAAGGAATTGGCTGCATGGTCACATCCAGAGGGTAGTGGTCAACAGCTCTAAGTCCAGATGGAAAACAGTGACAAGTGGTGTCTCTCAGGGGTAAGTGCTGGGCCCAATGTTGTGTAATACCCTCACTCATGATACTGAGAGTGGCATTCACAGCACCCTCAGCAAGTCTGCTGATGACAACAAGCTGGGTGGTGTGGTCAATATGCCAGCAGGATGGGATGCCACCCACAGGGACCTGGACAAGCTGGAGAAGTGGGCTCAGGTGAACCTCATGAGGTTCAACAAGGCCAAGTGCAGGGTCCTGCACCTGGGCAGAGGTAACCTAAGATACGAATACAGGCTGGGGGAGGTCACACTTCAGAGCAGCCCTGCGGAAAAGGACTTGGGGGTACTAGTGGATCAAAAGCTGGACATGAGCCACCAATGTGCAGCTGCAGCCCAGAGAGACAACTTCATCCTGGGCTGCAAAGGAAGTGTGGCCAGCAGATCAAGAGGGGTGATTCTGCCCCTCTACTCTGCCCTGGTGAGACCTCACCTAGAATACTGGGTCCAGCTCTGGTGCCTCCAGCACAAGAAAGATGTGGACCTGTTGGAAAGCATTCAGAGAAGGGCCATGAAAATGATCCGAGGGCTGGAGCACCTCTCTTATGAGGACAGGCTGAGAGAGTTGAGGCTGTTCAGCCTGAAAAAGAGAAGGCTCCTGGGGGACCTCATAGTGGCTCTTCAGTACCTGAAGGGCCTACAGGAAAGCTGGGGAGGGGCTTTTTACAAGGGCTTGCAGTGACAGGACAAGAGGGAAGGGGTTTAAGCTGAAAGAAGAGAGATTTAGGTTAGAGATCAGGCATAAATTCTTCAGTGTAAGGGTGGTGAGACACTGGAACAGGCCACCCAGAGATGCAGTGGGGGCCCCATCCCTGGAGGTTCAAGGGCAGGTTGGATGGGGCTCTGAGCAGCCTGTTCTAGTGGGAGGTGTCCCTGCCCATGCAGGGGAGTTGGAACTCAATGATCTTCAAGGTCCCTTCCAACTCCAGAAGTTCTGTGATATCCACCTGCAGATTATGAAGGACTCCACGAGGAAGCAGGTGGATGCGTATGAAGGAGGCTGCAACCCCATGGGAAACTCATGTTAGAGCATGCTCCTAGCAGAACCTGTGGACACATGCAGAGAGAAGCTTGTGCGGGAGCAGGCTAGCTGGCAGGACTTGTGACCCATGGGAAACCCATGCTGGAGCAGTCTGTTCCTGAAGGATGCACCGCATGGAAGGGATCCACACTAAAGCTGTTTGTGAGAAGCTGCAGCTTGTGAGAAGGACCCACGTTGAAGAAGTTCATACAGAACTGTCTCCCATGGAGGTACGCCATGCTGGTGAAGGGGAAGAGTGTGAGGAGCCCTCCCTCTGAGGAAGAAGGAGTGGCAGAGACACTGTGTGATGAACTGACCACAAATCCTACTCCGTATCCCCCTGCACTGCTAGGGGAGGAGACAGATAAAATGGAGAGTGAAGTTGAGCCTGGGAAGAAAGGAAGAGGGCAATATGCTTCAAGATTTGGTTTTATGTCTCATTATTCTGATTTAATTGGCAATAAATGCAATTAATTTCTCCAAGTCAAGTCTGGTTTGCTCATGATGGCAATTACTGAGTGATCTCTTCCTCTCCTCATCTCAACTCATGAGCCTTTCATTATATTTTTTCTCCCCTGCCTAGCTGAGGAGGGGAGTAATAGAGTGGCTTTGAGAGACAGCTGGCATCCAGCCAGCATCAACCCACCACAAACCTTAAGAAATAGTTCCATAGTCTTGATAAAGAAAACCTGTCAATAACTAAGAGAACAGAGATTTTCAGTTAGGTTCAGACTGACAACAAAGGCCAAAATATAGGTCTTGATAGACATTCCACATAGGTTTTCAGTCTGCTTGGACACATTCTGCAAATGATTTCTCTTCATGCTGTGCTTTGTAGGATAAAGACATGTTATTCACACAGCATGCATACCTATATTAACACTGAGTATCAATTGTCTGTTCAATTGATATTGACTGTTCAATTCCAAAGTGTCACATCTAAGACTAAGTCATACAGAAGGCACCTGGGTTTCACAGGGATGAAGATTTTGGCACCCACCAAAGTAAATCTGAAGTAGAGATAGAAACTTTTTTTTCCCTCCACTAAAACAGAAACCCTCTTTAACCATTCAACCAAGGCAAACTCCTGAAAATGTAAAAAAGTAAAAAAAAAAACAAAACAAAACAAAAAACAACAAACCCACTCAATCACCCTAGAAAAACAAGTATCACCTTAATATGACATGGATTTGCATCAGATACCCTCCAAAAGTGCCTTCTGAATTACTGTATCATTTTATGGAAAACAAGGATCAAAGCTGCCAACCTGGAGAACTTGCGCCTTGCTGTTCTTCCAGTTGAAGGCAAAGAAATATGCTATAGTAATGGCAGTACATCATAGATTAACTGGAAAAGACCTTTAAGATTATCAAGCCCAACTGTTGACCTACCACTGCCATTTCCACCACTAAACCATGTCCCTAAGCACCACATCTACCCATCTTTTATATACCTCTAGGGATGGTGACTCAACCACTTCCCTGGGCAGCCTGTTCCAATGTTTGACAACCTGTTCAGCAAATACATTTTCCCGAATTTCCCATCTAAACTTCCCCTGACACAACTTGAGGCCATTTCCTCTTGTTCTATTGCTTGTTACTTGGGAGAAGAGACCAACCCCCCACCTCACTACAACCTCCTTTTAGGTAGTTGTAAAGAGCGATAAAGTCTCCCCTCAGCCTCCTCTTCTTCAGACTAAACAACCTCAGTTCCCCCAGCCACTCCTCGTAAGACGTGTTCTCCAAATCCTCGACCAGCTTCTCTGCACTTTTCTGGACTTGCTCCAGCAGCTCAATGTCCTTCTTGTAGGAGGGGCCCCAAAACTGAACACAGTAGTCAAGGTGCCACCCCACCAGTACCAAGTGAAAGGGGACAATCACTTCCCTACTCCTGCTGGCCATGCTACTTTTCTTAACAGCCAGGATGCCATTGACTTTCTTGGCCACTTGGGCACACTGCTGGCTCATATTCAGCTAGCTGTTGATCAACACCCCCAGGTCCTTTTCCACTATGTAGCTTTCCAGCCACTTTTCCCCAAGCCTGTAGTGTTGCATGGGATTGCTGCAACCCAAGTGAAGGACCTGACCCTTGGTCTTATTAAACCTCTTGCCATTGGCACTGGCCCTTTTATTCATCCTGTCCAGATCCCTCTGTAAAGCCTTTCTACCTGCAAACTTATGGAAGGTGCCCTCAATCCCCTCATCCAGGTTACTGATAAAGATATTAAAGAGAACTGGCCCCAACTCTGAGGGAACAGCATTTGAGACTGGCCACCAACTGGATTTAACTCCATTCACAACGACTCTTTGGACCTAGCCAGCCAGTGTTTTTTGCAGTAAAGACTGACAGGTCAGCAGTTCCCTACAGATCCTCCTTCTGGCTGGGCATCACATTTGCTAACTTCCAGTCAACTGAGACCTCCACAGTTAGCCAAGACTGCTGGTAGAAGATGGAAAGTGGCCTGGTGAGCACTTCCACCAGGTCCCTCAGTACCCTTGGGTGTACCCCAACTGGCCCCATATACTTGTATATGTCTAAGTGGTGCAGCAGGTCTCTGTTTTCCCTTAGATTATGAGGGCTTCATCCTGGTCCCCAACCCTGTCTTCCAGCTCAGTGGGGTGAGTAGCCAAAGAACAACTGGCCTTACTACTAAAGACTGAGGCAAAAAAAGGCATTAGAAACTTCAGTCTTTTCCTCATCCTTTTATATTTCTCCCCACATCCAATAATCTTCATATCCATGAATCTGACATCATTAAAGTAGGCTTTTACTATAATAGCTATCCTCTAGCTTATTAATTCTCTTAAGTATTTGCTTCTCTACTTTGGAGTGCACAAAGCTTCTCCAGTATGATGTGCAATATTCTGCTCTTATCTAGTCAAGAGGACTATTAGCAAACCTGAAATCCACAGGTCTGTACACAAAGGAGAAAGCAATTTCCATTTTCTGCCTATTTTGTGACCAAGTACTTGTAGTGCATTTTATGCCAAGTCAGACGATGACTGTGATGTGAACAAGTACTTTCTCTAATAAGAATTCAGCTCTCTGAAAATAAACTATTATTAATAAAGTCATGCCTGCATCTTAGTTATGAAAAAATAAACAGAAGGTAGGAATTAGAAGATGAACAGAACATTCCTGCATGCCCAGAATTTTATCTTCAGAAACTAAAAAGAAAAAACCAAACCCGTTTTGTTCTCAATGTCACTGAGACTTGTACAATTCGTGCATCAAAGGGTTAAAGAACTAAATCTTCCCCAAGAGTTCAAGTCACTGCATAAATACTGTTGTGACTACAAATTGCAAAAGAACGGAAACACAGTAAATCATCCCATTTTTTTTCTGAGAAATTCTGGGACTATGTTCTGAATTTCCAGGAAAAGAAGACAACCACTGCCAATTCTCACTGCCGGATTTTTATTGAAGAGTTCGAGAATTTGGAAAAGGCTCCTGAAAGCCACTAAAAGGTAGTATTGATTTTTTTTTCACAAAGATAGAGATTGTTCCTAGGAGAATGCACTCAGTGTGACTGGTTGATGTGGTAACTCCTAGGAAAGTTGGGGATTTTTTTTTTAAAAAAGGCTTTTAAACAAGACCCTAAAACTACTAAAAGCAGCAACCACTGCAAACAAAGAGCCCAGTAAGAAAGTTAGAGATCTATACCTTACTTCTCTCTCCAAAACCAGAAAAAAAAAAGGGTACAGGGAGCTGGCAAAAAGGCATACTAGAGGATATTCTGTAGTGCATATTCACTTACCCAGGCTGTCATTTCTCTTGCTGTCTACTTTGAACATAATCCCAAACTCCAATGTACCAATTTATTCTAAACACTAAAGTACAGCATAAAGGTCCCAACCCTGGGGACTCTGGAGGAATGTTCTCTATAGCCTTCCGTTCATGTTAAGTCAGAAAATGTACTGAAAAAAACAGAATACTTCTTCACACTTTAATATAGAGCATATTTAGTTTAACCTTCTTTCAGCCCTTTACCAACACAATACTGGCACTGTAGCCAAATTTGAAAGACAAGTTGATGAAAGCTTCTAAGTCAGATTTAGTAGGGGTGGAAAAACAGATGTTCAGGGTTTTGTTGGGTTGTTTTTTTTTAATGTGAACTTCACTTCTGACAGAAGGCACAGTAGTTGTGAATGGGCTTTCAAAGCTAGTTTTTAAAATAGTTAGGATAGTTAACAAACAGTAAGCTATGACCAAAATTAATTAACAGGGAGTCACTTTCCCACTGTCATACATGTTGCTTTGACACTTCTAGTCTGTTGACTGCTCCAGACTTAAGTATATTATCTATAGGATTTGTAAGAGCAAGGGGAAGTACCATGGAAAATTCACATCCTTATTGCTTATGAACCACCAAAGACACTATTTTCATGAGAAAGCTTGACATCCAGTAAAGAATTTGCAGCTCCAAAAGGACTGCCTACAATGTCAAGTTTCTCTTACACAGCCTTTCCCCAGCTTTGCATCGTGACTCAAATGATACCGTAAATTAACTGGAAACAATTTCACCAAATTTTGAAGGCCAGGCACACCTTTTCACATATTCTTTTAACATTATAGATCCCAGTATAGTGACAGACTTTCAGGACACTATTTCTTAAAGTCCATTCTATTTTTATAGCTGCAGAAGCAGTTATAAAGAGCTGTTCTTCCTCTTGTCAGGAAAAGCATTCAGGTACATTCAATTGACAACTCAGCATATACTAACATTAGTCTTTTAACTAATTTGAAGATCTCTATTAGGGGAAAAAACTGTACCTGGGTGTACTACAAAACAGATGTATAGATCCTAAAGGTTTGTCAGGGATTTTGTTGTTGTGTTTTTTATTTCAAATGCGTAGCACGACTGTAGTAATCACTACTAGTGATGCTTCTCTTGGGAGTAAAAGGTTTTTATGTCATATGATACTCTTTAATTATTTGTGTATCTGCAGGGCCCAAAATCATAACTGAATACTTTGGGTAGCAAGCACACTATGAAAACAGAAAAAAAAGGGCAGAAAACAGGTCATGTCCAAAATAAGAAATTTGCAGATCCATAAAAAATACAGAGCATGCATGATGAGAATTCCAGCTGCCTGGAAAAATAAATATGAGAACTTTCAAGTGTATTTTTGCCTAGCACCTTTGAATTGAACTAAAGTGGGTTTTTTTAGTATATTCTTTGTAATATGACATACTGGCTGCTTAGATACAGCATAATGACTTGACAAACTAAGATCTAACAAAGCAAAAAATCTCTGCCTTTATTCCTACAAATACAGCATTCAGCAAACATTGATACTTTTTGGTACAAGGCATTTCACTGGTATTGTAGCTTGCCCTTTTTTTTGGAATCCAGTGCCTTCTCCCAAATATAAACTGGCTTTTTCAAGCAGAGGTATGAAAACTTAATCAGTATATCTCAGTCATATTTTTTGCTACAGCAGATCTAGAATACAGGATGGTAACAGAGCCTCTGTTCCCAAACATTAGCAAAACCCAGAGAATTGCCAGACTGCTATTAGCAGTTTGATGAAAAGTTTGAATGCATAATCAAGTCACTGGCACACAGCAATATGATGCTACAAGCTGACAGGAACATACAATTTCATAACTTACTATCCGATAAGGAAGATGTAAAAAGGAGTCTGGGCAGCCAGCTAAAGCCATTTGTTCCTTCAGGTTTTCTTCAAATTACATCTACTGCTTCACAGGACCTGCAGAGTACAAACAAACTGTCAGAAACCATACTGAAGACATTTCACCAAATTATTATTGAAAACAGTTGGAGGGAGAAGATAGAGAAGAGCAAGATGAGGTGACAAGGATTTAAATCAACTTGGAGCAGCAAATCTGCACATTTGTTGTCTGTAGCCCAGCAAACACATTCAACCTGGTTTTTCATTCAAAAGCCCAATGGAACTATTCCCAGGCTGGATGGCTCCTCCCTTTTTTCCACAGTCCAGGCAAAAAAGAAAGTCTCTCTTCACACGTAGATCCTAACTATTTGAAGACTGTCTCTCACCAACTGAGGCTATGTTTTCAATCGTGGACAGAAAACACTGAAATTTGGGAGTTAAGATGACAGCCACTTAAACAGAATCATTTAATTTGGAAAAGAAACATGCAATCAAGTCCATATACAGCATTAGCCATCAACACCTAGTTACACAACTTCTTCCCTTTACCCATTCTCACGGCTCTATTCTAACACAATATATCAAACATAGTGTGCCATGCAAATATGCATTCAAGTCTTGCAATTGCTCTTCTGAGTGATTATTAGCAGCAACTTTACATGAATAGTGTTGCTTTTACACATCACTTCCACGATCACATTGAGATTGAAAAGAAATCTACCACACACATGTACAGGTGTATGTGCCTAAGGAACTAAAAATGCAGAAGAGAAGGCAGCATTAAGCTGATGTCAAGAAAGTGATTTTAACTGCTGCTTCATAACAGAAACTAAACAAAAGCATACAAACATATAAAGCACCATTTGCTGGTCCCAGTATTTCTCCCAATCAGCGGCATTCAGCTGTAAATATCTCTGCAGTATAAAACACGTGATGCCACCTCTAGGCAGATGAAAAAAGGGTGAGTGGGGGAGAGCAAGCAAACTGCAAAGCGCAGGCAGAACTTCTACCACAAGCAAGACCTCTATCTTGTTCACTGTTAATTATCAATTATATACTCAAAACAAAATTCTGTGTTTTAAACAAGCTACCCAGTGTTCTCTAGTAGGCATGAGCTGTCACCAAACGAAAGCTCTCAGCAAGATTTATGGTGCAATTAAGTCACAGACAAGTATGAAAGACATCATGGGAGAAGATCCCAGAAAAGTCCACATAAACCATGCATCCATAGCAGAAGCTTTATTTCCATCTAGTTGCAGAATAAGTTTGACTGATGTATGATACCCTACTTCTCTATCAGGAAGGCTGGCAAACTCCTGGGAGCGTCTTTCCATGAAGGAGTTACTGGGCTTCTGCAGTTTTCCTGAGCTAGTAACTTCCTGAGATTGAATAATATAGCCAGTTACCCTGGGAAGAAACAGTTTTTGGCAACAAGTTTGAAAATCTATTTAACCCAATATGCATAAATCAAGTTGTTTATTCGTTATAGGTTTTTTGGCCATAACATTTACTTAGGCTTAAAACCAAAATCTCATGGGATACACACATCGCAGGGGAAAGGGGGAAGACCACCTCGAACATCTGACTCTGTAGGCATGATACCCAATTGGTTGCTACTAGTCTTCAAACACACGTACAGTGGTCTACAGCCATCTAACTCCCACTCCACAGTTAAAAGTCTGCAGTCAGTTTTTAAGCAGGATTTGAAGAATTAAGCACAGATTTACAGAAATCCCTTTTATCTTGGCTGGTGGGGGGGTGGGTGAAAAAAAAAGTTTTCCACTTTGCAGAGTACAGTTTTCTGTGAGTACATCTAAATTGAAATTAGGCAAGCCACTGGAGTAAATGTTCTCAAATTGGTACAATGCATCAAAGAATAAAGAACTGTATCATTAGCCTGTAAACCCACAAATTAAAGAAAGTTTAGGTAAAGGGATAATGGAAAAGAATTCAGCCTTCCATTGCAACAGTTTTATGTTTATTATCACTTCAGTATTTAGAAAACAGCAAAAGATATGACTGCTGTGAATTTATCTGAGGGTTATTTTGGGCTGAATATCAAAATACCAGGCTTTCTCTTGGTGTTTTGGCAAAAGGCACTGATTCACTTGAAGCAAGATTAAATATGTTCCTAAACAATACCAGACCAATTTGTCTGCTCTAGGGCATGCTGCAGTTTATGCCACAACCCCATTACACCAATGGAAGATCATCAATTATCTCAAACAAAAGTTGGAGTCAAGACTGCATAATTTATCAAGACCCATTTGCTTTACTGCTACATTCTTGAGTATTCATTTGTTAACACTGCAGAAACAGAGGAAAGCAATAATCTCTACATGATATCATTCCTTGTCAGTCATACATTAACACCAATTTAAGATCACATCTCTTTTGTCTGCTTAAAAGTAGTTTATCAAAGTAGTCCTACCCTAGGAATATAAAAAGGCTTTGCTCACCTTTAAGATCTAAGGCCCTGTTGTACCACATCACCAAGTAATAAATTTTATAGGGAAATAATTCTATTTCAATTCACATGTTCATCAGACAAAAATAAAGATTTAAAAAGAAAAAAAAAAATCAACTTTTTATGTGCTACTGTCTTTAAACATGGTTTTTAGCATATCTGTTTAAAAATAAAGATTTAAAAAGAAAAAAAAAATCAACTTTTTGTGCTATTGTCTTTAAACATGGTTTTTAGCATATCTGTTCTCTTCAGAGACAGACTTACATGTTCTTCCATGTTCTTCCCATGCAAGTTAAATGGCAAAAACTGCAGAGATATTTAAGCGCCAAGCTACAGCCCTTTTCCTAAAATGCCTTAAGTGGGGGAGGAAAACCCCAAATCACTGTTAAAAACTCAGGACATTCAGTGGCATGAACTGTTGTGCAGCATCAAAGCAGCCCGTGAACATCCAAAACCAAGTGAGTCAATGTGCTCCTATTTGCTTAACAGGTCTTCTTGGACAGAGTCCCTGAAAGAAGGACAGCCCCAATAAAGCAAGTTTCAAAGGTCATAAGATTCAGTTTTGATATGATACACTCTTAGTCTAAAGAACAGTCTCTTGTGAGGTGTAGCTTTGACATCTTGGCCTCTCAAAAGCATTAAACCAACACGCACAATCTACGCAAAGATCAACATTCATTCTACATGGAAACATTGTGGGTACGCATCCTGGAAATTACTGCTGCTCTGAATGAGTTGTTTCTAGTCACGATGAAATTACCCACCTAACCAGTAGGTTAAGTTACCTATTAACAGCAAATTAGGCCTGTCACCAGATACGGTTTTTTGATTTATCACTTGCTCCCTGCATATTTCCAGCAAAGGAAATGGCATCTCACCCAGCACTCTGGAAGCACAGCCAGCCTACACACCTACAGATACTGCAATAGGAAGATGGAAAGGGTATGGTCACTCTGCCAATTCAGGAAGTTTTCCAGGTTCTACATGTGCCATCTGTCAAAGTCTTTAAATTCAAGAGAAAAATAATCTTTAAGATAAAATCACTTGTGGATTAGGTAGGAATAGGAAGGAAAAAAAATTAATCTGACAGAGCTGCAAGACAAGCTCCAGAGCTCTTGAAAACTGGAATCAACACTATTTTGTGAAAGGTAACAACTAATTTGTAAAATATTATTCCCTTTCAAGCCCTGAGTATTTAATGGCTTTTATTCTGTCATGTTCTACTTTCTGAAACTGAACTACTACAGAAAGGAGAGGGGAAAAAAGCATCAATATAGCCCTAAATTTTTACCTACCTGAAAACATTTCTCCAAGACCTCAGATTTAACATACTGGCTAAAAGTCCTTCCCTCTCTTTCATGTATCTTTTACTCTCAAACATTCAGTGTGACTACTTCATTTGTCCCCACATCATAGCATGAGGCTTAGCAGACCAAACCTGCCTTTTTAAAAGAAATTAGAATAAAGTCTTAAAACAGAGCGCATTAAATATTCTCCCCTAAGTTACCTTCAGCACTGTCTAGGTCAACTCTACTGGACTTAAAACTTAACATCTTGAAAAGTCAGAGGAAAAAGACCCTGTGTTGTTGGTCCACACCAAGAACAATCTGCAACATCTCTTCAGATGGCTTCAAAATAAGGTAGTTAGATTGCATCTAGCAATTCTCTACACAAACACAGGGCATGAGGACACATACGCTCATGTTTTCTTAACTAGTCTACTCCTATTGCCATAGTTACAATGGAAATAAGATTTGGATATGAGCAGCATGAGGTATGCCAATGAATTTTCAGTATTTGAAAGGCTTGACAGCTAACACTGTTCCCAGCTGCATTTAAAACGTGGAACCCAGATGTGCTTTTCCATGCAAGGACAAGATACACAACTTCTCAGAAGGAAATCTAACCACTTGGGCTGGAAACAAAGTGTTGCCAGATCCCATAGCTGGCTGGACCAAAAACTTGATGCTCTGAAGGGCCTTTTCCAACCTACATGATTCGATGATAAGGAAACTGTATCCTAAAGCACCCTTGGCAGCACCCACCTTGGCAGCAGTTTGCCACCAGATTCCATCATAGCTTTAGCAATCAGTACTTAGAAGTATTTCTAAAGCAATTTCCCCTCTTTTGGTGTTGGTTTCAGAGAACTATGTCCGTTTACAAGACTGAGGATGCCTTCTGCCCCCAAAGTGATGATTTGGTCAGCAGGTCTCAAAGGGTCATTCCCGTGTAAGGAACCACTCAGGGGACTGGCTTCATCCTTTTATTTTCCACTTTTTATTTTGTTCACTCCAAACACATGGTTGTTTCTCTCCCAAGCTCTGAACATCCTTCCCCACACCAAGAGTCTCCAGGTTTTTTTTACACTGAAAACCAATACTTGGGCAACTCCCCTTCAAACAAGTTATTTTTCCTGATACTCCAAAGTACTCCAACCGCAAAGGATTCAGTGGCATTATCTTTGACATCCTAATGGCCTACAGAGATTAATATCAGATAATATTTTAGAGAATTTGCAGATTTCCCAATTCTTTCCCCTTCCTTTGTACAAGTTGGCATGTGCAGACACATTTTGTTACACATGTACCCAAAAGGAATTTGCAAGTCTATGATACAGAGCAACTGCCTAACTAGAGTAATACTTTGAACATATCTTTGAAAACAAAGCATTGTTCTACTTAAAATTTCAAGTGCGTGTTGCGCACTAAAAAGAAAAGCACTGTTCAAAATATAAATCATCAATCAAAAGCACTTTGGTTATGTCCAAACACTCCCACGATTCTATACTAAAAAATCTGGTCTTATAAAAAAAAGGGAATATAATTCTCTTTGCCATTCTTAATTGCAAAGCTGTTAGTCTAAATATTACACCTTGTAAAGGAAGCCATTTGCCATTGTAATTTTGCCAGAAAGTGAAGAATCTTGGCAACAGCAACTCAGGCTTCTGAAAGCCAAAACAGATACATACTTCAGAAGCAGCACAGAAGAGCTGATGCCATCCCACTTTAAGTCTTGCCAAATAAAATTAAAATATATACAGTTCAGCATTTTTTTTGGTTTCCTGAAGCTGCCTAAAATTCTGAAGAGACTCCTCAAGACTCATAGCCTGTGAATTCATGTTCATCTCCCGACAAGGCAGCTTTAACTGACAGCAATGATAAAAAGTCAGAAGAATAGTTACTTTGCACCATGCCCATTTAAGTAAGGATTTTTTTCCCCTTGTCCCTAAAGGTAGTACTCCAGTTTAAAAAACAAACCTATAAGGAAGTTTGGAAATATTTTGTAACTCTGTAGTTTCACTATCTACCTTGATCTCTCAAAATCCTCTTCTGCCTCTTAATAGCTAGATCCATAGCTTTGAAGCAGGAACTTTGACAACTAACCAGACTGTACCCAAGTCTAAATGAAATGTTAATTATACAGAAACTGAAATACAGAGCTATGTAGCATACAGTACCCAAACCCATCAGCAAGCCATCTGCAGAAGTAGAGTGAGTCCATGAATGCATGACTGGGACAAGCGACACATAGTGAGGCAGCCAAGGACAACTTCAGCTGAAAATGCTGTGACTAATGGTCTCTAATTTTATATATAC
Source organism: Chaetura pelagica (assembly GCF_000747805.2). Lineage (NCBI taxonomy): Eukaryota > Metazoa > Chordata > Aves > Apodiformes > Apodidae > Chaetura > Chaetura pelagica. The sequence continues at coordinate 2,045,513 of NW_009952435.1, forward strand.
ACTTCCTCACCACATTCTTCGCTTCCAGAGAAGAAAAAATACTGCCTCTACCCTCTGTGTTGTCATTTTCTTTTCCACCCCCCCCTCCACAATTTAGTCACATTTCTCATAATCCAGAATCCAAAATATTGTAATTTTGGGAAGCAGTCTGAATAATTGTTTCCTTCTGTTATTTTAGACTTTTATTATCCAACCTAAAGACTTAGAGGGAAGTTATACAACAGTTAAGATGATTTAATAGCCTGTTACTGCCAAGAACAGGACAGACATCCCACTCTCCTTCAGCCCGTGCTCTGTTTTCTTCCTCCACTTCCTCCCAGCAACTCCATGGCACTCCTTATTTCCCTCTCTTTTGTGCCATGTACAGTCCTTAATGAGTTCAGCTTGCGAAAAAAAAATGTTTTGTTAATTAACTCATTTGTTTTGCTGCGTTATTTTTCTGCTGAGAAAGCAAGTGCAATAAACTTAGATCTGACAAGCAACTAAGCTGGCACAATGTGAACAGCAGGAGAGCATGAGCAAGAGGGGAAGGGAACAGGATTACCTCTTCCCAGTTGCAGCAAACTATTATGTTGGCTGATGCAACCTGTGAACTTTCATTTTCTTTGTTTATGCCATTAGGAGCTGGCAAATCTTTCCTACTTCACGTCCATGAGAATTACTGCTTTCCAGGCATCGCAGAGAAGATAAACATTTGGGTAAGTCTCCAAACAAAATATAAAGTTGCATTTTCTAGCAGGAATTTGCTTTCCCCTTGTGGTACCAACTCAACTGAAGTCTGTTCTTGTTGCACAATTACTAAAGCATTGCCGTTTGCATCTAGCAACCTTCCACTGGCGTGATTGGTCCTTCCCCCTGCACAGTGGGGTGATTTGAAAGCCAGTGGCTCTAGACTCTCAAACCAGAAACCAAGGCATTTTTTTCTACCTAATTCTTATACAAATACAGCAAGTTCACCAGCCTACAATGCTTTTTTTCTTGAAGACAGGCAGCCCCTTAAGCTATGCTTTTAGCCACAATCAATAATCTACATGCCTGCCACTAAGCATTACACTGGAAGGATTTAACTGACTCACTCTGCTTCCCTTTACTAAGGTGACAAGATGGTAGCATGGTCCCCACAGCTGTGCTCTTTACAGCCTCCTGACAACGAACGTTAAGAAAGTATATAGTTGAAACATCCATATGCAGGTGTGACAGTGAGACTCTCAAATCATAGAGTAGCAGCCTACAGAACCTGTACCCTGTTCCCAGCTTCTGTTCCCTCATTTCTCTGCAACACTGCGTTTTGGAGGAGAATCTTCCAGAGCATGCAGTAGCCTTTTCTCCTCTTCTGACTGAGACAAAAGCAAAGACATATATAAAAAAGAAACAAAGAACAAGAGGGGTTTTTTTAATCACATGACCTACTGATCAATTTTTCAAGTATTTTAAGTCTGTTTAATCCAAATGATCCATTCACCAATCATTACAGTTATTTATAGCCTATTTTTTCTTGTTTGGATGCTTTTTAAAAGGAAGTTTCCCTCTTGGTAAGATCTATGCAGGGGGCTTAATAAAGCTTCTCACCAAACTTGCTAGTTCATGCAATGCAGTACTGGCTAGAGACCACTGACCGTAAGAAACTAAAACCCATGTTCATGCACAGAAAGCTACTGGCAGATTCTATCAACATCATGCACATTCCTCCCAAGGTCTCTCCTGACCTCCACAGTTTTCATGTGAGTCAAAATAGTTCCCCTGGATCTAAAAATTTGTGGAACAAGGTCATTAGACAGGGCTTTTCATTTTGATGATTTACAGGGCTTAATACTGATAGTTAACAAAGCAAGTATACACGTGTCACAGATTACTTTTTTACGAGTTATTAACGAGGATTACCAAAAGCTTTTCTTTAGACAGCAAGGTTCATATTTTTAAGGCAAATCAACTGACAGAGGCTTTTACAGTTATCTAGAATTTATGTTAGTGAATAAGCACCAGTTTATTTACATTGTCTAATACCATGTAAGTGGTTGAAGCTGGAGGGCAAGTTAAGACATTTCAATTCAAACAGCATGCTACTCACTAGAGATGAGATACCATAAGAGGTACACTTAAGTGCACAGGTTATTCTCAACACACCTCTTGTTCACAGCTAGAACACTCAAAAAAATGCCTTTCTGCTTAGGCTCTGAAAATAATATATGCTGGGGGCAGAGACATATTGTCCAATATCAACAGTATGTAACTCATCCTCCAAATAATTTTGTGGTCACATATCCCCAAATACAGTTTATTCTAAAGAATTCAACTGTTCAAACAATTAAGAACAAGAAAACAGATTAGCTGAAATGCAGCAAAGAAATAAGTAACAGTAGTAAGTAGTAAAAATAAACAAGCAAGCCCACTTTACCTCTCATGCACAGCAGGGTAGGAGTTACCACAGTATAGCTGGTAAGCAATAACTCATTAAAGACATGTGGAATTCAACTATGTAAGTGAGCCCTGGACTACATCAAATCCAAGCAAGTAGTTGATTGCCAACTCTACTTTCTAGCTGCAAAGAGTGCAAGGAGGCAATTCCAGCAAGTACCATGCTGCTCTGGAAAAAACAAAAAAACTCCTCTTATTCAAGAAGAATACATTAAAAGGATATCCCAAAGAAAACTAAAGCAATACACACGCCCTTGATTGACTGGGTCATAAAAATTGTGCCAATCCAGCTCAGAGTACACAGAGTTGGAGACTGCACTCATTCACTCCCATGCAATGAAGAACCAGCAGTGCCAGAGCATACTGAGCTGCACAAAACCACTTGCAGTTTCAAGGTACTGATGCCATAGATACCTCATGTGTATTTTATCACTGCCTTACTAACAAATCCCAACACTCTCTTCTTAGAGGAAAGAGACCATTTTGTGATCTCAGATGTATTTGCTGGTATTACTCAACACAAACTCCAAATCCACAGGTGGCTCCACAGTTATCAGCAGGCAACCAGTACTACAGCAGTGCCTAACTTCCAGGGCACAACAAAAATGTTACTGGTGTTCTATTCTTGAACATAGGCTGGAAATTTTTAAAAAATAAATTAGAAGGAGATAAGAAATGCAAAAGTCTTTCTTATCCCCTTATGTTTTTCAGCCCCTGAACAGTTTCAAGATGACTTCTCAGAAGCAAGCACATCGACCTACTTGCAAATACACCACCCTGGGACAAATAGGGTGTAGCTTTTTCAGCCAAGTGTAAACAAAACAGAAAATAAACTTAGAGAATAGGTTAATATTTTGTAGAAGGGTTAATGTGTTAATGTTCAACAAAGCTGAAGTCTAGCCAACTGATCACATGTTCCATGTGCATTAGTGTACATTTATTTATTGCTATTAACTTGCACCTGCAGAGAGAGGAAGAAAGAGAATATTCTTTCCTTTGATCTTGAAGGTCACAGGTGACAAAAATCTCAGCTTAATGAAAACTGTGGCGAGGCTGCAAGTGTCACAGCTTCCATCAACCCTTTCAAAAGACAGTACTGGGAAGCACAGGAAAGAAAACTGAAGTAATACCACCCAGGCTTCATAGACTATGTCAACTTAATTAGAATGGTATTTTGGCAGCACCCAGAGATTACATATTGAAGGCTGGGTAGCAGGCCAAATACTTGACTTGTCTAGAATACTTTGCCAAGCCACCTACATTAAGAGCTACTTCCCTGTTCTTTCAAGATGCCATAAATGAAATCTGTTGTTTCAGGCCTTACACGACTACTTAAGCGACATGAAAGAGTGAATGTCACCAGCACTGAAGGTTAACTAAGTATGTGTTAAATGAGAAACATCCCTAGTTAACCTTCAGACTGCAGAGCAGCTGAAGAGGAACATTTGTTCTCAAAGGGGGTAGAGGCTCCAGATGCAGCCAAATGCCTTTCCTATGTACCAATATATTTTAACCCACAAAACACCTGTACTCCAAGCCTGGAACCCACACACAGGTCCAATCTACATTCTCCTACTCCCAAGGCCGTCCAGCTGGTACTGGCAGCAGGAGAAAGGAGAGAGAAGACAGCAGATATGCATCCCCATACACAACATCATTTCGTAGGCCTGCAGCACGTTGTTCAGAGAAACAAATCAATATCCAGGCTATGTCCAGAGCTGACCATACCTCAGAGGACAGGCGTATTCCATATGGTGGTATGTGTACCATGCACAAAGGAATCGTCCACCCCTACAGTGTCACATCAGTCAGTGAGGAGAAAACTGTGCTCCTTACATGCAGTTCATCTCACTCCAAGGAAGCTATCTAGAAGAGTTCTGAGATAACTGGGGTTTGAACTAGATAATCTCAGAGACACTTTCTAACCTATGTGATTCGATGCACATCACTGGAATGCCTGGTTCTCTCCATTGACTACAAAAGGAATTTAGAAAACTGGCTCAGATGGAGACATCCATAATCTAGACACCCAAAAGCAAACTCTCAGCACCTCTGGATAAAACAGACAATCGTGCTGGACCAGTCTCACAGCATCCCCAGACTCCTTGTCTATGCAATGCAGAAGTCAATCCTAACAAAGCTTCAGTTTCTCCCAGCAACTCTGATGGTTTACTTTCACACTGTGTTCATACACATACATATTTGAGCCTGACAACATTCAAGAAACATTTGGACAACCCCCTCAGGGACATGGTGTGAACTTTGGAGTTGTCCTGTTCTGGAACAGTAGTTGGTCTTGGTGATCCAGACTACCCGAGGAGGCGGTTGAGCCACCATCCCTGGAGACATCTAAAAAGACAGATATGGTGCCAGAGGACAGGGTTTAGTGGTGGACATGGCACAGTTAGAGTAGTGGTTGGACTCGATGATCTTGAAGGTCTTTTCCAACCAGAATGATACAGCGACACTATGTTATAAACACGCATACATGTATGTGAACTCCCGAAACACTGCAGTGTAATAAAACAAAAGATTTACTACAAAAGCAGCTGATAAGCTCTCTTTCAAAAGCCTCTCTGAATCTCAGAAATTTGAAATTTCCAATTGGTACCCTTAGTTGGTGAAATAACTGAAAAATTTATTTTTGGGTCCTTTATATTTTGATCTATAAAAGCAATCACTCATCACCAATAAAATCAATTTGACAGATGTATCAGAAAAGTCTGTATTTTAATTTCAGCCCCACTAATTAGTAGTACTATTTTATTAAAACGCAGCTCTGCACAAAGCAATGGCTTCATGCAACTGCCTGCTTTAGACAAATCCTTACCACAGGCTTTCATGCCACCTTCTGTCATTGGAAGAGGGCAGTTTTCTCCTTCACCTAAGTCTCTACTGCTTACAGACCTTGGAACTTGTTATGTTCCCCCTCCTCCTCCAAACCGACAACAGTATCACAGAATTCACCATTGATGTTTGGTACTCTCTCCTCTTTACAGCATTGCTGGTCTTAGAAAAGTGGTGATGGTTCCCAAGCCATAATGTATTTGTTTTCTGCAGCATCTTTGCCTACTTACCTTTTCTAGTTTAACAACTTCTAATCCAATAAATCATGTAAGTTGATAGCCTAAAATAAGCAGCAGAAGTTTCATGAGGACTACCTTGTTTAACTAAATGAGAAGCTCTTCAATATACAAAATCAGAAAGCATCCCTTCATAACACAAACCAGAAGCAAAAGCTTTTTGAAGCTGGTTGCCTCTCAAGAGCCAGGCTTGAGAAGGCTACTTAACAGGGAAGAGCAGCTCTTCCTCCACAGTGGAAGAAGCTAGCCACAGCTCCCAGAGAAGCTCTCACTTGTAAAAACCTTCCCAGTATTGTCTCCTAAACTACAGATACACCCTCACACTCTGTTCCTGCTGAAGTGCAATAGCACATTAGCCAATATGGCCCTCTGGTCAGTCTCAGTAGGACCACAGAAAACAGCAAAGCAAGAAAAACAAATAATACAAGTATAATTTTTCCTACAACTGCAAGTAGCAGCAACGGTGAGAAAAGATTTTGCAGCTAGAGTATAGAAATGCAGGGTAGCAGGAAAACACTACCAACAGAAGCAAAGTAGAAATTTTGAGCAAACCAATGAACAACACACCTGAATTTCTCCCATGGTCTGAGGGATAGAAAGACATGTCTGTTTACTACCAGACTTAGATGACAGAACCCAAACAGTCTTTCCATACAGATGTCTATAAAGCAAGTTAAGCCTTTTAAGGTTCAATGACTCATAAGTTTTTAAACACACATAAAAAAACCCAACAACTTAGAAAGAGCAGAATCATTTCACTTTTGCAACAAGTCAGAACACAAACTATTCCCTCTGTAGAGGCCATGTGTGCCAAGAACAACTAAGCTCTAGCTCCCAGCACCTCAACAACACTGATATTTGTCTTTTTCTGGAAGGAAGGTAGAACATGTCTGCAGAGCTAAAGATCAGTAAAGTTAAGAAATTGCCCTGTGCAGTCAGACAAAATTAAGTAAATATGTGAGTCCTACTTACTAGAAAGCCTCTCCTTGGTATCCAGTGACAGGATGCGTGGGAACAGTTCAAAGCTGCATCAGAGAGGTTCAGACTAGGTATTAGGAAACAATTCCTTTACTGAAGAGCAGTCAAATGCTGGAACAGGCTTCCTCGAGGTAGCTGATGCCCCAAGCCTGTCAGTGTTTAAGAGGCATTTGAATGATGCCCTAACAACATGCTTTTAACCTTTGGTCATCCCTGAGTGATCAGGAAGTTGGACTGGCAGACAATCATTGTGCATCCCTTCCAACTCAAAATATTCTATTTCATTCATAGGATAACATCCCAAGATGGCTTTATCTGAATGACTGGTACTAAAGTGAAGCTCAGGCTATTTTCTTTAATTTTTAAATTTCTCCTGATATATTAGCAAAAGGCTCACATGCATTATAAATCAGTTACTTCCAGCGCTGCCTAAACACCTCCCTCTAGAAATTCTCATGTCTAAATAAACTCAGGTGCTCTCTTGTCATCAAATTTAAGGAGCTTATGGAAAAACAACAGCTGGTTGAGACACAGTAAATTATCCCTTAACAACCCTATTTTGTTTCAAAGTAAAACCAGTTAGTCAACAATGATTTAGGAAAAATGGGTTTATTTTGTATTGAAATAGACTGGGAAGTTAAAGGAGTCAGCTCCCACACTTGAGGTGAAATGCTGACTACATCCTATCCCCACCTTGGGAGCCACCTGACATCCACTGCCATGGCAAGAGCCACAGAGCCCCAAACTTAATATAGGATTCCCACTTCTTATCCTGCAGTTTAAGCACATAGCTCTTGGCCAAACAACGGCTTGCATTAGCTGCTGATCATCTGCACTGGTTGGAGAGGGACTGGTTAACAGTATGAATTTCACAAGGCCACAGTTGCAAAAGAGATATGAGCAAGTACTCTGTTGGCAATTAGAGGTCCAAATTTATTTTTTCTAGTATAAAAGCAGATGTTGCAGTTATTCGAAGGTTTTCACAACCTTAATTGTTGACATTAACTGTTGTTAATCTTTCCCATGAAGTGGAGACAGACAGACGCCACCCATATTTTGTGAAGATGATAGCGTCCTGCAGGGTGTGAGTAATTGAAGACAGTATTGTGTCTTGTCCCTCCTCTGTGAAATACAGGGGTACTTGGATTGGCTGGCAGTATGGGAGAAAAAGAAAGAATGGATGACTCAGCTGGTTTATTTATTTGGGGGGGATACATCTGCTACAGCACTGAGCCATGACACCCAAGTTTCTTTTCGTTCCCCAAGAGCGGCTGAAGCTTTCAAGTGCCAGCTAAGGAAATGCCATATTTAGCTTTCACAACACCTGAAATATCTGATACACAAAACACCCTGTCCACCTCATTGAGCATCACTCAGGCTGTAGTACTAAGCAGCAAAGTGTTGAGTTTCACAGAGCGATATTAGGTTTCATAAAAAAGTTCTCAGACTGCGACAAGAAAGCAGCATTTCATTATTTGTTAGGAGCATTGCAAAAGATACACAAGATTTTCCCAGGTCTTTTTGCTTGTTAGTGGGAGGCTTGCCTAAGACTTTTTGCTCAGACATGGAAATTCTGTATTCATCTTTCTGCCACAGAACTCAGAAACTGACTCTTCTAACCGAGAAGTACATTCCTCTGACTTTGTTCTGCCAAGTGTACTGGAAGATGTTAACTTGGTGTCCCAGTAACTTGAGAACCAGCACCACAGAAGAAGGACACAAGTTCAGAAATGAAACACAGGATGTACTGATGCTGCAACAGGCACTCCCTATAACCTAAGGCAAAAAAAAACAGGAGCCAGGATAGTTGAAGATCAGTTTCATGTTTACAGTTATCTTCAAACAAATGCCCAGAGTGAACATGGAGATAAGGCTGAACCCAAAGACCAGACTGGAATGGCATTTGTTATCAGTTCTAAAGCAGAATACAGTTAACCAAGTCCTCCCTCCCTCTTACCCCAAAACTCACCTTAGCTGCAAACACCTTCAAAGTTTCTTGACAGGAAGAAAACGTAAGGACCATTTTTGTTTTAGTTTCTTAAAAGAAGTTATGTTTGTTCATTAAAAATACAATGTCAACCTCCAAAAGTTTATCAGGCACCATATTTTATACACACACACACAAAACAACTCCTGATCAGATACATTTTAAGAGCAGCATAAAAAGACTGCAATAAATTCCTAGAACTGAAAGAATTCAGCCAAGACAAAACCAAAAATTGCCAAGCTGTTAATTGCCATATATATCCTGTCACACCTAGACTGATTTGGACATAGCACGAAAGATGGTAGGTCAGATCAGGGTTCACAAGCAAGTGCAAAGCAAATTCAGGGGACTGAAATATCAGGAAGTGACTGCTTTACCAAAATAACTAGTTAAAACTAGATAATGGACATGGATAACATAAGCTCGCATAAGGAAGAGTCTGTACACTTGTTGCAGAAGTTATAACTCAAACCTACCCCAAGGTTTATGATACTGCATAGACAAAGTAACACTGGGACCTTTTCCCTAACTTGGGACTCTTAAAAGGACCTGAGCTGCTGGAGTGTTTTCCCCCTTAACACCCAGATTAGAGATAAGAATTAAAGTCAGGAAAACAGTGCTTCTTCCATAAAGGGAGTCTCAAGAATGACTGTAGTGGCTATTATTTTCAAAGTATCCACAAGCTCTCTGAAACCTGACAAACAGGGAGGCAACACAAAGTTTGCTGGCAATATGACACATTCAGTCAGCAGAGCTGGAGCTTCAATCAAAGCACAGTGGAACAATCTCAGATTTACGAGCAAATGGGCAACCAGGAGAACAACGCTGACTTAATGTCCACAAACTCAAAGCAACAAGCAAAAAGAAAAGTAGTTCAGCAATATGCACAGGCATGACTAAGTGTTAGGAGTCTTAAGTCCTGTTTGAAAGTATCATCTTGGGGAGGAGCAGAGATGGGAAAGGCAGGCAATACCCCACAAGGAAATACAGTATTAACAATTAAGGAACAGCACAAGCAAAGCAGAATCCTGACAAGTCATTAAATTCAAGAGACAGCCACTTCTTGAAAACTGTGGGTTGTTATGACACTAAAAGGGTAAGACAGAATTAGAAAGAGTACAGAGAAGTTCCTAAAGCAGAAACTAGCAGGCCTGGATCAGCGTGGCAAAGAAAGACAGCTGAGGGAGAATAGGACAGACATCTAAGACATCTAGTCAGTTACGCAGGACACACACTAAGCGCCCAGAGAATGACCAGTCCCTCTCAAAACAAAGGAGTAAAAGATCTGAAGCGGTTAGGAAACATGAAAATCATTTTCCTGGGGTGACTGAACCCCAGTGTTTTATCAGTGTGTTAATGCAGTAATTTACACTAACGAAAATCATTTTCCTGGGGTGACTGAACCTATCAGTGTGTTAATGCAGTAATTTACACTAAGTGCTTGGAGAAAGCTCATCAAGGGACAGCAGCTATTGGAACAGAGATGCACACTCTGGAAAACTGCAGCACAGCTCACCATAAAGCAGAAGGGCCTAAAAGCAGAGGAAAACTCCTTGCAGGCTTTCTACCTAAGCAACTGCTACGGATGGCCCAGAGACACACAGACCTGTCCTTCATTAACCCGTGGTCTAATCCACTACAGGGACAGCCACATCACAGCAAAGTCCAGAAGCAGAACCTCAGCATTGCCACATTGCATCCTTCAGAAAATACTGCTTTAATTTAACAGATTTGCACCTTTAACAATTTGGCACAGACCGAAACGCTACAGTTGCTAGGCATCCTCCATGCAACACTTACTTTTAACAGCAAGTCCCACAGGCTGCTGCAATAGGCAGAAGGTAGAATCCATGTAGCTTGTGAGTTGACAAAGCAATGCCTATGCGCTGGCTCTCTACAACACAAAACATGACCTGCTTTGCCAGGGCACCTCTCCCACTATTTCCATAGAAATTTACTATGTCCAAGATGTGGCATGCGTCAGCACTGAATGCACTGAATAACAGCACTGTCATTTTCATAATGGGCATCTAAGAAGTCTCTTTCTTCGCATTTCAGGCCAGTACAAGAGCAAATCAAAATTAAAGAACATTAAGCTTTCTGCACAGATCGAAGACCTCCTGAAATCACAACATAAGTTCAACACTGTACTGAAACCTGTTACAAGACCACAGCTGAACAAGGCCTCAAATTCCTCTTTAATTAGTTTTTTATTTTGAATAAAATGAAAAGCCACTCTCAAAATAGCATGAGAGCCACGACACCAAAAAGATTTTGGCTTTTTCATGTTCTCAAAATAGCATGCTAGAAAGACATCTACAAAAATAGAAGTTTAAGGTGCCTCTAGCTTTCATCTCAAAAATCAGCACAAGTCTATCCCATCCAGCATTTGCATAAGGCTACATGCACAATATTGTTCTGATGAGCACCAAAGAACTCTGACCAAATGTGACCGATCACCTGACAGCTCCCAAAGACCCGAGGATTTGGATGCTGGAGTGTGCTTGCTCCTTCCCCACTGCCTCACACACCCTGAGTGCACAGAAATTCAGATTCCTCTAACTCGCTTCACTGAAATCTGAGTGATCTAATAGAAGGTGGCAGCAAGCAGCACCACCAAAAATAAAGACAGAGAAACGACAAAGTTTAGGCAGGCACCTAAACATGCAAGTTATTTTCACTGTATTTCTTGACACAGGAAAGCAAGCAGCAGCAGCACATTTCAGGAACCATACCCCCTTCTCTTCCATTACGCATAGGCAAACCAGGGGAAAAGTGACCGTCTTCAAACCAGTCCCTCAACACCTTGGCTGCCCAGATTCACCCTGGCTGCCCTTCAGCAGGGCAAGGTGAAGCTTGCTGGCTGTGACGGGAAGGGCACCATGCGGCAACTCTCACCTCCCGCTCCCTGCCTTCTAGGAATTTCCTAAGCCACCACTGGAGGATTAGGAGATGCAATACTATTAAACACTACAATATTAAAATCTGAACTAAAACACACAAAGTCTGCCTTAAGAGAAAGATTGTTGGGTTTGGTTTTTTTTAACCTCTGGAAAGGTGTCTAATGAACAGAGTGACAAAGCAGAATCAATATTGGCAACTTCACCAGCAGAACAGCCGAGTTCACTTGCACACTGCAGTCTGCCAGCTACTTCAGATTACCAATTGCAGAGCAACAAGTTATTCTCTCCCTAATTGGGTCCCAGTCTAAAATAGTCCCGTTATTTTTAGTATAGTACTTAAGTATCTGAACTGTGCCCTGTACTGCCAAAGCTGGCACGCGTTTCTGGCCATACCAGGAATTCCAATATTAAACAAGAACACACATGCCACATATCTAGGCTGACTTTTGTTCTTCTGCATTGTCATTAGTGGAAGACTTTAAAGACTTTAAACGCTAACAGCCGGCCAAAAAAGGCACGGGCTTATATGCTAATTCTGCCTTTAAAGCCTCTCTACCAGCTACTGTGCAACACGAGAATCAACCCAGAAAGCACAGAGGGAGTGGTATGATAACACTGATGAGTTAAAGAAAGAAGACAGTTTGCTCCTAACAGGGTAGGGTACAGAAAGAAGAACGGGATTATTTCATCTCTGCTTTGCTCGTTATAAGTCCATGCAAGTTCTGGAGCACTGGATGAGAGGAGAAATCCAAAATGCATTCTGTAACTCATCCCTCTTCCATCCCCTTCCACACTGCACTTACACTATGGATAAATTTAAACTAGTCAAGAAACAAAAGGCCTGTGTTAAATATGTTTACATACACACAGAAGGAGGATTACGTAAGCTCTGTCTAACAAACAATATGCTGCTTCTGCAGAAGATATGAGTTGATCAAAGCAAGACTTGTGCATGTTTCCAAGTCAGTCTTCCCACCTTCCATCAAAGGGGTGACAACCGTCCCGCAGTGTGCTAATTCTGAAGCACAGAGAGCAGAACAAAATCCGATATAGCCGCAGGCTGTTCCAACAACGACTACCTGCCTCTGTGAGCTTAGTGTTGCTTACCTTGCGCTTTCATCGGAGGCTTGTTTTTGTTAGACCAGGAATAAAAAGTTCCCATGCGGCATTTACTCTGCCTTTTTATCAAGTACTTTGCAGAAGGGAAGTCAACCCAATGAAAGAGCTTTCAAGACGAGATCCTAACCTGAAAGATGGCTGCCAGCCAAGAAAAATTTTTAGTCTCTATTACCACTAGACCATCTGTTCTTGAAACTGTACGTTCCTTTTCAGAAGGGTTCTTATTTTGTGAACAGTATTAGCATTGTTCACTGTCTCTGCTCTGTAAACATCCCTTTATCCAACACGTTTCTAGATCCGTGGTATAACACAGGACCAAGCCTCTAGTTTACCATCTGATTATCTAGACATTTTGGGTTCATCAGGATATTTCAGTACTTCCTATTTTATGCTATTCTGGTCATAGACAGCAGAAGCACCATACATAAAACCTCATGCAGCTTCTGAATTATGGCCGAGCTGATCAGGGGCACCAACATGTTCTCAAACCCCAATCTGACAAAACCAGCTGAGGTGAAGATTCAACCTTTTGAAATGTGCTCATTAACCATTCCAATGCGTTGACTCTGGATGAAAGAATTTGCCGTTGTATTTGAAGAGAGCTCTCTGCCACTGACTGTTCTCTCTCATCTCCAGGTTTTAACTGGCTTCCAATTAATCCTCAGACTCAAGATGTTTAAGTGTTGCTTTTGCCCATACACTACTAAAAGCAACTGGCACTTAGCAGTTCTCCCTTGCTAGCTATAGAGGTCAAGTAAAGTCCATCCATCTGCACTCCACTGAAAGAGCAACAGCCTGAAGACAATTATTGCAATACCAAAATAAGCAAAGGTGAAGCAAGAGAAGAAAAAAAACCAACATTCTATAATTTTACAGTAATAAATGATTAAGGTAAAGGTTAGTCCACTTTCACAAGAAAGCTACAGGTAGCATGGCCAAAACAACAACAACAAAAAGCCTAATAACAAGGGATGAAAAGACAAAGGGGGTGGGGGGGGCAGGAAAACACAGATCAGACACTGCTTAAAATCAACTCTCTCTCGAATTGGCTGGTTTTCATGAAGAGCGGCCAAGAACATGTCAAACAGTTTGGGTTTTTCTCAAAGTTTTAAACCTTTATTAGTTGTTTTTTAGAGTTCATAGAGGATTGACAAAGTAACAGACGCTGGAGAATGGCAAACAGTGATATCCTAAAGAAACAGGAGGAGAAAGAGTGGAAAGAAGAACCTGACTAATTATAGTTTTTACGTATTTGCAAGTGGATTGCCATTAAACACATCTACAAGCACCGAGAAGAAAATAAGAGATCAAACTCAACAAAATTGCTTTTTTATGGATAAACTAGGTCAAACCAACTCAACTTTCTACTATGGCAGAGTAATATATTTTAGGAACAGAAGCAGTAGACACCGATTGTTGACATTAGCAAAACCATGTCAAAAGATTCAAACCACATTCTTATTTCAAGTAAAGAAAACTGTCATAAAGTAACTAATGCAAACAGTCACCTTACTGCAGATTTGAAAGCAATTGGAAAACGGCACTGATTTACCATTTGCTTGGAGTCAAAAACATTTAAATATTCAGAAAATAGCCTGACAATACTGAATAACATCTGCAGTGGTCCCACACTAATACATCTAGATAATTAAGGAGAAAATTACACTCATTAAGCTTGGAGAAGCTGCTAACTTAAAGCTGTCAGCATGCCAGAAGACTGAATTCAAAGCAAGTTTTAGAAAATGGAAAATTCTTTGTTGAGAAAGAGGCTAACATCACACAGGAATGTATAGAGGAACATAATGTGAGAATCATGAAACAACAGTTCTGTTCTACTCGTGGCTGATAAATCTTCCAGCACAACGCTATATCCAATCTCCAGCAAATTTCAGAAACGATCAGCTGAAAAGAATCCAAGCAAAAGCAACAGGAACATCACAGAATCAGAAAAATATGACATCTGGGAGGAAAATAGAAAAAACAGAATGAACTGGAGCTCAGTCAAAAGAAGAAAAAAGGTCATTATGATATCTCTCAAATATAGCTAAGTCTGCTCCTAAGGACAGAGGAAGAGTCTGTTCTCCAAGCCCACAACACTCAGAACAAATAGAAAGGTTTAAAAAGCAACAAGATTTAGGAAAACATTACTGGGTGGAGTGGCAGGGAGGGCGTGGTGTGAGGGCACTGAAGAGAGAGAAAAGAAAAACAGTGTCAAAATTGCTAACAGGAAAAAAACCATTGAGTCAAAACAGACTGTCTGGGGAGCATGTGGAGTTCCCCCATCACTATCACCAAACCGTCATCAAAAAACACAACTATACTCCAGCTTTTCATTGACTACTTGACACCTCTAAAGTCTCTTCTCCAGATCTAGGACTGCGCTACAAGAAAAATAAGCTTAACACAGATGCATTGTCTCTTCTCTTTCTTGCAAGTACGTTACTCAAAGTGACAATACCAACCAGCTGCACGCCAACTGTAACCTTCATAGCTGAAATGTCTTTAAAAAACAAACGAACTCACTGAAAACTTTACATGTTAAATATATTTTTAAATATAAGTCTAACCCATGTATTTGTCTCTGTTAATACAAGGATTCACCTATGTTTTAATGCTATAAAAAAAACTGAACGTGACAACAGAGAGGCAGGTGGCCAACAACACCGTGAAGACAGCATCACCAGAAATACTGCTCGAGTCTCACTCTGGAGGACAAATAGCAGAAACACCGCTGTGACTCAAATGTCTTGAATATTTTCATATGCTTAGCCATAATCTGTGAGCTGTAGATCTTAATCTCAAGGTTTCAGTTTCTGTCAGGTTTTTGAAAAGTACATAGAGTGAAGAAATTTATTCTTCCTGAACAGCATGAAACAGAATTATCTATACACAGTTACCCCAGCACAATTAACTGAAGTCAGTACTGTTAAGGTGCAATCCTACCATTCTGCAGCTTGGTATTAACACTTGCTCAGTAGCAAGCATCTCTCGAGGTTTTGGGAGGAAAAAAAAAAATCTCATTCACTTAATTTATTTTTTTTTAACTCATGGATTGTGAGCATTGAGCTGTACCCACCAGCATACTTCAAACTGCACTTGCATCTGTTCTCACTATGTAAAACCTCTGGGAGTATTTACAGGAAACAAACTCTAGGCATAACTGCAAACATTATCATCCTATTCAGCCAATTTTCTCTCTCCCGTTTCCCTCTCCACACACTACAGTTTGGCCTCCACCACCTGCATAGATGGAAGTAGCTGGGGATGGGTGTTTCACAAGTCTCCCAAATCCACTACTACTGCATGCAAGACTTATTTTAGCCTTTAACCATGCAACTGGAAGATATTTATGCATGCCATAGAGGCTTAAGGGGGGGGGGGGGGTTTGGGAATTGTATTTTCTTTATATTCTACAGTATTAAAAAGACAATTTGCCATATTTTCTTCAGTATCCCATAGTAAGATGCTGATGCAGGGATAAGTATTTGTAAGGCTAGCTCATATAGTTTTCCTTAAAGCTGACTAGATCTAAGCTCCCTTTTTTCAGAGTAGGAATTGTATGTAAATATCGCAGCAGCAGCAAGGAGGATCTAAGAGTTAAGATCAGGTTTCTATGCACGGGAGGGGCCTGCTGTGGATTTACAGGATTAGCACCAGTGCCCTTCCCTCACTATCAGGAATGACTGTCTGCTCCTCACTTTGCATCTTTACAACTGCAGATACTGGGATTTTGGAGTACAGGGCTGACAGTCAGTAAAGGAAAAGCATTAGTCAATCCTAAAGACTGAAAAGGCTGGGAAATGAAAAGGGGAAATAACTTTTTTTCTTCTTAAATATAAAAGCAATAGGTGTAGACATTTTAAGCCAAGATAGCTGACCAGGCATTGCTATATTAGGGAGCTCAGATGTGCCATCATTTGCATTCAGAGCAGAATCATTTTTACTCAGATGCCTCACCATGTGGTAAATCCTGGAACCCCCCAGCTGTCCAAACATCCACCAGACCACAAGACACTGCAAATAAACATCTACTCCAAAGTGACACTTGTGGCTTAGACCAGGACTGAAGTCAGGCCAAGCTTTAGGCATGAATTAACTACGTGTTTCACAAGTAGGATGTTTACTATGCATTGTGGCATAAATACTCAGTTCTCTTCCAATTTATTTCTTCTTTATAACATCTTCTCCACCTTTGAAGAGGCAACCATGTCAGAACTAAATTTCCACAAGCTGGGATACAGAAACAAATCCAAAGCAATACAGCCTATGGGAAAAGCCTGCTGTTTCCAAGGACTTCCTGGAAGCCCTTCTTTGTGCCTTCTCCTCTAGGCTCTCACCATGTCCCCCAGACTCTCGCCTTAAGCTTTCATTCTGCTCTCCACTCCCACTACTGCAACACACACGTATGAACAGAGAGGTCACTTAGAAAAAGATGTCAAAAAAAATGTCAAACAAATCCTCAAAAACAGACTGAAATGGTTTCTAATCTTTCTTTTACAGTAAATATCACAATTTTTTTTAAAAACATCTATTTATAGTTGGTGTTCATTTACATTCAAAATTCAGGGTAAATTTCCATTCTTAGTTAAATTTTAGGTTTTTAATCTGTATTTAGTTCTTCCTCCCAAACAATGGGATGGCTCAATCCTTTCTTACAGATTGCGAAAGGGCAGAGAGACTTTGCAGTGCTCCCTGATGGAAGATGACATCACAATTCAAAGTTTTATTGGTTAGCTCAGTTTTAGGATATAGCTACTTTTGCACTGCTCTGCTTTGGCTTATATAAATCCTGTTATTTTTTCATTGATCAGACAAACCTACAGGGAGATTACAGCCATGCTGCAAAATCATCTTAATTGATAAAAAAAAAAAAACCAAAAAAATTGAAATCTAGGCTACACTAAAGCAACAGGTTGTAAACAAACTCTTCTATTAGAAGTGGCAGAAAGCCATTAAAATTCATTTAACCTACTTAAAATATTTTATTTATTTTAAACTGCTGAAGGATTTCAGAGGGTGAAAGCCACTTTTGATAAAATCCTTTGAGTCCACTGATTTTCTGCGGACCTCATCTGACATGGCCAGGGCATCAGGTGGAACAAATTACCCCATTACAGCAGTACTTTCAAAAGGATCCCACAGAAGATCACAGGAAGACACAACCTGAAGCTCTCTTCCCCCAAGCCCCTCAGCTCCACACACACCCACAGCCCTGCAAAGCTGCCATGCTACCACCGAGCCAAATGGCCCCAGCCCAGCTTGGAACTACAGCTCCTGTTGCACACTCCAAGAGGAACCAGCCCTGTGCAAACTACATTGCTGAAAGGCTTAATTGTAAGGTCCCAAGGTACTGATGGAGCATTCAATGCATGTAGGATGTAGCACAGAAACCCTGGGTGTTTATGGAACTGCAGAGTAGATAATGCCCCACTCAGGTGCCATAAGGGGGCTGTGTAAAACAGTAAATACACTCAGAGTACTTACTCCACTCACTAAACAGTAAATTTTAATTGAAACCATGCTGACAATGTCCTAATTCTGGATCCACAGAAGGATGCCTGTCACCCTAACCATGACAAGCAGGAGGGTCTTCATTTCACTTTTCCCCTCATCTTGTCATGTCATGTAAAGACTCAGCTTTATACACAGATCAATTATAAATCCTCTACCAAGTTCCAGCATACTGCTGAACTACATCAAGGCTCAAAGGCCCTTATGAGCAAATCTTCAATATCAGTAAGACACTCCAGAAGCTCTTTACCATAAACACAGCCTCTACCATGAAAACTTGCTTTAACTCAGTGTCAGTATAAGACATTAACACAGTGCATAGCAAGGTGGCACACTAGCCCTGCTGCCATATCACCTCTCTTCTGGCACACCTTTTCAAGGCTCTTCTTTCTGCGGGGTCTGTGGTAGCAGGGGAGGGACCACAGGGGTGGCTCCTGTCAGAAGCGGCAAGAAATTCTCCCAGCTCTAAGTCAGACACACCTCTGGCCAGGGTCAAGCCCATCAGCAATGGGGGGGTGCCTCTGCAACAACATTACTGAAGAAGGGGAGAAGAAACTGCTAGGCTACCTGCATCAGAGAGAGCAGTGAGGTGTGATGGAAACACTTATGCAGACACCAAGTCTGTGAAGGAGAACAAGGAGCAGGTGCCAGAGCAGACGGTCCCCTGCAGCCCATGGTGAGACAGCAAGCTGTCCCCCTTGCAGCCCATAGAGGACTACAGTGGAGCAGATATGGAGAAGCAGTCCAGGAAGGACCACAGTGGAGCACACGCAGACACGCAGCCATGAAGGATCCCATGTCACAGAAGCTGACTGTGTTTGAAGAAGACCATGACTGTGGGAACCCTGTGCTGGAGTAGTCTCTGTTCATGAGGAACCACCTCATGGGATATACTATACTATCCCTCATGGGATAGGGACTCATGTCTGAAGAGTTCCTGAAGGACTGTTTCCCATGAGAGGAGCCCCAGACTGAAGCAGAGGAAGAATGCGAGGAGTCCTTCCCCTGAGAAGAAAGGAGCAGCAGAGAAAGTGTGATGAACTGACCACAACCCTCATTCCCTGTCCCCCTGCACTGCTCAGGGGAGAAGGCAGAGAAATCGGGAGTGAAGTTGAGCCTAGGAAGAAAGGAGGGGTGAGGGGAAGGTGTTTTAAGAACTGGTTTTACAGTTCATTATCCTACTCTGATTTGATTGGTAACAAATTGATTTTTCCCCCAAGCTGAGTCTGTTTTGCCTGTGACTGTAATTTGAGAGTTATTCCTTCCTGTTCTTGCCTTGCCCTATAACTTTTTCATTGTATTTTCTCCTCCCTTTCCAACAGGAGGGGCTGGGGGAAGGAGTGAGCAAGTAAGTGGCCATGTGGTACTTAGTTGCCAGCTGACCTTAAACCACGACACTCCTCTACAATGCAGGTGCTCACCACTAACTCCATCACCCTGAACACAGACACCACTGAGGACTTCTGGCAGTTGTCACGACCCTGAGATCCACACACCCCACCCAACCCTGAGAGGATAATGGGGCATTTGGGGAGCCAGGAGGGTAGACAGCATGGCCACAGGGAGAAGATTATACTACTAAAGAAGGAACTGCAGGGAGGCAGCCCTGGCCTCAGATCAGGAGAGTGAGCAAAAAAAAAAAAGCTGCTTTGGGGAAATCTCTGCTCTTTCTGCCTAGTGAGGCCGGATTTAGAAGACTTTGCAAGCTCCACACAAAGCACACAATTCCTCACTTGACTTCAGAATTGGAACTTAGAATTGCAGAACTAGAGGATACTGGCAGGAAGAGGTGAACTAAGACTAGCTCCTGGATGAAAGCATCATTGCCCACACAGTGTAATGATTTATGGCTCAACCATAGCTTTATGCAAAAAATTCACTCTGACCACAGAACTTGAATGTAGATCTCTACTCAAAAAATTGACTTCATACACACCACAGTTGTGCACAGGAAGAAAGCTTCAGTCCCCACACGCATGGATGCTTCTCTGGATAAGCCTTCCCTGAATCACTGCCAAAGTCAGTACAGATACAACATGGCTGCAGTCAAGCATACTAGTTGGACAGATCTCCTGAGAAAAGCAAGAAACTTGGCATTTGCAAACAACCATGTTAGTGTGCTCACAGAATTGCTTCTCTTTCATTACTTCCTTCATCACAATAGCCCAAAAACCTAATATAGGTATGCAAAGCAACTGAAGCATTATGAGTAGCATTTGATATAAAACCTGAAACTTGTTCAGCAGCTGGTACAGCATGCTTGAAGTAAAACACAGGGGATGGGGAGAACATTTAAAGCATGTTTTGTAGCTCTCCAAATGATTTTGCAAAAGAAACTGGTTTTAGGCAGACCCCTGTAATGACAGCTTAGAAAAGACCTCTTCCTCAGACCATCTAAGAGTTCACATCCAATGGAGCTGGTATCCAGCCAGAAAGACTGAGCTAGTTAACTAGCTCAAACTTTTTTGTGTTAAAATTAGGAAAAAGGCCATCTAGAAGTGTCTCTGAAGAGAAACATCAGTCACAGCTGTGCAGTCTGGAACCTAAGAACCCAAGCACCAACTATTCCCAAGCTCTGTTTACTAAAACGAAGGAAAGCCATGACATGTCACCTTGACCCCAAAATGATTCCACATTTACCTCAGGCAAGAATATAACCAAAATTACTGAAGAAATTATTCTGCTTTTCAGTTTACAGGGTAGGGTAGGTTTTTTCATGCTAAAGCACACTAGCTTTAGCAAGGCAGACAAATGTGCAGCTCTATCCAAAGCAACCCCTTCAAGAGCCACAGGAGTTTAGGGGCAAGAGCTGCCCAACAGTCACCAAGACAATTTCCCAGTAGATGCAAGAGCAGTCATCTCTAGTGCCTTTATTTGACTGGCTATAGAAGCTCTTCTTGGTCAGAGTGGAGCAGCTGAACCATCTCACAGGAAGCTCTGGGACCTTGAGACTGGGAAGAGCCAAGACATTCCAGGAAAAAAACACTTCAGCCGATAACCAGCCTGAAAAAGTATGTTTTACAACAGCATTTCAGGGCAAGCCAACCAAATCTCCATTGTTCCTCACAGTACCATCAAAAGTATGAGCAGTCATTATTTTAAGAACTTCTCATATAATGAATAACGACTGATTTATTACCAGTTACTTCCTCAGTTGCTCTGCTTTATGGTGATAATAAGGTACAGCTACACATACCTTACATTATCTTCCAGGAGAAAAGCTTCTTCAAACTCTTCACACTGCAGATTTTTCACAACAGCAACTTGTATTTCAGCACTCTAAAACTACAAAGTTGCTTCTATCCCTGATGGCTGCACACTAGCAGTCTCCCTGAAACTCTGAGAGCTGCCAAATTCACCTGATAGGCTACTACCCATCACCTGTTCAGCTCATCTGAAGTTTAAGTGAGACAGACCTGGGGAGCAAGCCTTGTAAAGAAGAGTTGCACATGAAGGGCCCCAGAAGTTCTCAGAGAGTAATAAAAGAAAAACTGAAAGTCAGGCTGTTACAGCACAGGACTCCTTCGTCCGCTTTGCTTTCCAAAACTGTACATTTTCCAAACACCCATAAGAACTTCTTGAACTGCTGAGGAGTTCAACAAGTAAACCAGGATAAACTATATACTTATCAAAATTAGCTAAGGCTAAGACTAACAAAGCACCTTCCAATGCCATTCCCCTACCAAAGACTGTTTATCAGCAGCAGCATTTTTCCAAATAACACTGGGGGAAGGCAGGAGGAGGGGAGTTACCAGACCATGACTCAACCAAGGGATGCATGTGCAATCACACACATGAACTCATCCTGTCCTTTACAGCACCACCTGCAACAGTCTTCCTAATGCTCCTCTGACTTTCCATGTGATAACATAATCCACCTTCGCTAGCAAGGAACTCCCCAGAGATTTTTCCTGACCTTTTTAGCATCAGCTCTAGAAAAAAGCATGCATGCTGAATGCAAAGCAAGCTTGAGCTCACATCAGAGATGCCAGCAACCCAAACAGCATTTGCTACGTACTCCTACGGCTCATCTTGTAGCCTCTTTGCTCAATTCTTCATAAGCCTTTTCAGGGAAAAAAAAAGCAACAAAAACAAACAACAAAAAAACACACAAACAATGCCTCCTCTGAAACTGTCATTACTATGGGTAATGTTGTAATAGCTTACCAATAAAGAATGTCAAAAGCTACCAGTTCATGAAAATCATGTATGATCTGTGACATTCTATTTTTATCATTTCTAGAGCATAATAATAGGCTATTTGGATTGCTTTCCCCTTAGGGGGCTTCATTAAGAACCACCATTTAAAAACTAAAACTAAAGCTCAGTAGCCAGCAGGCAGCAAGGATAAACAACACAAACAAAAAAAAAACAAAAAAAAAGGAAACTTTTAGCCTCAACTTCTTGGACTTCAGGATTCCTGAAATGAAACATTGCTTCACAGAGGAAAAAAAAAAAAAAAAAGACTTAAAGTTTAAAGTTGGTGAGCTTTTTCATGCAGTGGTAAGAATGCATGCACTTCTGTGTCTAGATTATAGATGCTGATGGCAAATCTGCCTCCAGCATATGATTTAACAGCAAGTACTTTGTCCTCACAGTTGCATTACATTGATACTTCCCTCTTGGAAATTGTTTTGTTTATTCCACTTCCAGCTGTGGCTGAGTACAGTAACTGGAATATCACAGTTCAAGCTGCACAGAAGAAACAAAAGCAACCTGACCCATCGAGAAAGCGTCTGCCAGCACTTGAGCCATTGTTCTGCAAAATATCAAGGTTTGAATTCTGACATAATCCCCTGACATCTCGGGTGATGTCAGCACAAGCAGCTATTAGAATGAAGAACAATCACCCACAAGTCATTAATTCAGGATGAATCAATGGCCTTGCAATACATATTTCTCCCTTAACATTTTCCTAAATGGACTTCAATACATTTAAGCCAGAAGGGAAAGCAGGCCTTTTAAGAAAGGCCTTGGCACAAGACAAAAATATCACAAGCTTCTGAATTTCTAGCTTTTCCAGCTCCTTGAAGTTTAACTCCACATTTGTTCTTTGATAGAATAAAATTTCCTCGTTTCTTTCCAAGGATGCTCAGAGCTCTAACAGTACACTAAGCAAGACCAACCTACAGATTTTACCTTCCCCCAGTCCTTTTCATCCCCTCTCCCAATTCCCATTTAAGGAGAAAGTTTGCCTATCTGAATCTGTACCCAGTAGTTTGGCAGAGATTAACATCACAGGGAAGAAGAAAGGGATAAAAAAAAAAAAGAAAGCAGGAAAAAAAAAAATACTTCCCCATTTTTATTTCAGTTCTTGATAGCTTCTGGTCTCATCCTTTTTAATATATAACTACCTCATCCTACTATCCTCCATTAATATCATGACCTGTGAAAGTTTTCTGTTAGTATTTCCTTTTTTTAAAGGATCTAAATCTCTGCTGCCAGTTATTTTTGAAATGTAAAGAACTCTTAAAACATATGAAGCATGCAAAGACACAGAGTCCCGTTGTAGCTCTCTGACCAAGAATATGCTTAAAGTGTCAAGTTGTCCTGTAAGAGGAGTACCTGCAGTGAAAGTTATTTGCGTGACATTTCAAGGATTCCCCTCCTTGTGGTTTCAAAACAGAAATCAGCACCTGAAGATGACCTAGAAATAAAGCTAATTCAAGGGAGAAAAAAGCTCCTGGAAACTTACAAATCAACAACATGAGTTAGGACAGAGCTGTAGCCACTTAATCAAGTCATCACAAACACGGAATTTAGACCCCAGGCACTGAAAGAAGTTTCCAAGTGCTCATCAAGCGCTAATCACTATCATGAAAAAGAGTACACGGAATTAGAGATTCTTCCTGCTCATTGATTTTCCCACCAGGGATACATAATGGAAAAATGATACTAGTGTCAAGGAGCATTATCCATCCTTACTTATCCACAGCCTTCAGTGACCACAGGCTCAGCTTCACAGCGGCTGCTTGCTTTCTGCAATTCCTCTGTTGATGCAAATTCTGCAGCACTAAGTGTGAAGGAGGGCAAGGACAGCGCAATGAAGTTCACTTTGTGAACAAATGGAGAAATCCCCACCACTACTCAGCAGGAGAGTTCCTTCCCACTGGGCTATAGGTTTAGTCCAACAGGATGGCATCGCATTACCTCTATGATTTGCCTGCCAAGAAAGTAATTTCCTATTTTTGTCCTGTTGAGAACTAGTAGAATCTGGCACTGATGGAGGCTGGGAAGAAACAGGCTGGTTTGCTAGTGGTTTAACCAAACATGTGTTTACAATTACCCCATTCATCATGACCTGCCTATGTAAAACTGCCTTTTTGGAATTTGCCCATGTTCTTTGGCTTTGGCCTCTGGAAAAGCTGCAACAGACTCACTAAGAAATACATGGTTTGAATAGTACTGCTGCAGGAGCAGGACTGTCCAATAGTTAATACCGTAATCAGTAATACAACTGTTGAGCATTAAGATCAACGTGGCTGCTGAACTTGTTGCCGTTGGCCTAAGGATCACAATTTAGCAGCAGAAGGGTAAAATAATGGGAAAACCTCTTGCAGCCTTCCCCTGGAGTCCCACAAAAGAATACAACAGAAACAGGACACCACATTTTTTTCTCAGATACTCTGTAGTATTCGCCTCCAAGAAGAGAACACAGAGATGGTCACCGTGTTCCCTGTAAACTCAACCAGAGCACTCATCGCTTCTGTATCCAATGACCATGAGTATCACCACAGTCCTAAAGCTCTTCTCATAAGTAAACTCCACATTATAAATAACACTTGTGACTCCCCTCACCCTCTCCCAGCTGTCACTTCAGGAAAGAATTAGCGAGTCTGTCCTACCTTCAGCTGTAAAAAAGAAGTTTCTCACTGCTGATCCTTTAATCACAAAGTCAAACTATTCTAGCTAACAAACCTTATCCTATCATACCTGAACCACCATAATCTCAAAACCAGCTGTCGGGAAAGCTTTAAAGAGCTCCATGAGACACATTTCACCTCTTTTCAGCTTCAAGAAAAGTTAATTCTCATTATCAGTGAGGCAGATTTTCATGCCACATGCCCAGATTATGCCAGATTGAGTCCAGCAATCTACATTGCTACATCACATTTTCCTCTACCATATTCCTGTCTCCAAAGTTATCTTTTGATACTTAAATGACTTACCAAAAGTCTTACCAAAAGTAAGACTTATTTTACTTATTTTGGTAAGTCTTATGACTTACCAAAAATGACTTATCAAAAGGTTTCTGAAAGGCTTCAGGAAGGTAAAGGTCTGTCACACTAATTTACAGTATTAATCACATGCTCTATTAACCACGCTGCTGGAGAAGGTCTCCTACACTGCTAGAAAGGTCACCTACTTTAAACAACCCATCTTCATGATGGCCAGCTTCTGCTGTAGCCATTCAGGAGTGGTAATCTGCATGTCCCCACAGGTTAGCTAATTGGGATGCAATTAGCAGGTTTCATTAAAAGCTCTCTTTGGCTTGTAAATGAGCATTAATGTTGAGTTTTGAAGCACCCAAGTGATTAATCCCACCTATGCTTTTGTTCAATCCACACTTGAGTCTCTGGTCCTTTCCACTATGGGTTTTGCCTGTAAAACCCCAAGCAGCCACATAGCCCCCACCTTCTCCTAACAGAAAATGACTCACCCAGAGCTCAAAACCTCATGCTTTCCTGAGAGTGCCTTCCAACAAGTTTTCAAGTTCTTTGGCAGAATTGGTTCCTCACTGTTAAACAGAAAATGCTGGTCTTTTCTGTTGCAGAGACCAGGTAAGACAGAACCATTCACAAGGGCCTCCTCTAAAGTAGGGCTTGAAGTCGTAATGCCTTCAGTCCTGATAGTCACGTCCATTTGCTCTGCATTAACTGATCCATCTGCAACTTATGAAAGACCCTAGGAAAGCAAAGAAGGAGATGAGTTTTCAGGCAACAGATGCACATCAGTGTGAACGTGAAGATCTCTCAGAGTAAGAGTTGCAGGAAAACTTGGCATTGGTGGTGACTCACTTCATGAATCCTTCTCTTCAGTGTTTCTATACTCATCATGATTTCACAAGCTCCTAGAAGCCACAAATTATACCACTTTCGGATGAACCAACTTATATGAAAAATGTAGTCTGTCCCGCTCTCACATCAGGTTATCTACTGAAGAGGCATTGGCCGTCAGAAAAGAAGTATGCCAGCAAAGGGACTGTAGGTTATATCCAGCCAGATCTAAAAGTCAGACTATTCTGGCTGCCCCATCACTAAAAATATAAACAGTCTGTGTGCAGACAGGATGCTTCAACCTGATCAACAGTTTTCTTTTATGCTGCACTCATAGCGGAATCTGGCTTCCTTGGAACAGTCCTTCCCACATCCACAATGCAACAGAGGAGCCATACTGAGCTAATGGGAGAACTGCTGTTCAGAAAGACCATCCAATTCAACAGATGGCACGAGAATAGGAAAGACCTGGCACAGGACGAGCTCAGAAGTGCACAGCTCAACAAGTATAAGGACAGAAAAGTTAATGAGGTGACATCTGTTTGCTTGATAATATTATGTTTCGTAACGACCACTGGTTTGGGAGAGAAATTATGGTGGAAAAAAAAAAAAAAAAAAATGCTTTGCCACATCCAAGCTGAGGTTGCAAAGCGCTCTCCTGACCAACAGACAATGCAGGGATAACAAACATGTAAACAAAGTTCGGTGCTTATAAAATTATTTCTTGGCAACCTCATTCCTCACAATTCCTAAAAAGATTGTGGAGTTTCACCTTTTAGGAAACAGCTCTCCATTCCTAGATCTCCGTTAGGTGAAGAGTCGCAACTGGTATATTTTGGACATGCCCAGGAGCAGGTCAAGTTTCCAAGAAAAACAATCCTAACTTCTTAGCCTGCTTTCCTACAGAAGGAGGCTTATGCAATCACACTGCAGCCAAGCCAGTTGGCAAGTTTCACGGAAGCCTGACAGAGGCAGAGGTCTCAGGAGCTATCTTCCCCGTTTGTGAAAACACTGGGCCAGGTGGATACATGTGAGAAATGCTGTACTGTGAAATGGCATCAATACCCTAATAGTTGAGATAAAGCCAAAGAAAAGCAGTGTTCTTTAGTCTTATTTTTGGACAGAAATGCTGGTTTAAAACAAGGAAAAGCATCTCCCTCAACCCCACCAATAAAGCTCACATATAGGTTTAGCATTAAAAGGCCAGCAGAAACTGGTAAGGTTTTTGCACCACAGCGTTTGCTGTCATCAGTGAACATTTTATCTGAACAAATACTTCAGTGCATCCCAAAAACGTGCACCACTGGTCATCAGAGGGCACCACCCTTTATCTCTTCTTCCCCCCTCCAGCTTCCAGGTCTCTGAAGAAGCACCAAAGCGCATTTCACTCCCCTTAACACATACACACTTCCCACAAACGAGCTCCACTGATCTAAGGGAAAGTTTTGCCTGGAAATCGTGCCTCCTTTAACACCATAAATCTCTATAACCAACATGTACAGGGGCATGACAGAAGGGAGAAGAGGAGCAGCACGATGGTCCCGCTGGGTGTGATGCTACCCAGGAGCCCCCTGGCTAACCCGCTGCCACCAATCTGCACACCCCGGGAAGCTGCCGGTGCCTCACAGTCTAGAGGGACATCTGCTACTTTGGTGCTGTCAGAAAACAAACTCCCAGCACAACACTCCCATGCTGCTGGCAGGAGCAGCGCATGACCCAGCTATGCCTTTCCCCTGCCAGCTGGGAACTCCCCGTCTTGGAAGGATCCCTTTGCCAGAGAGATCCAGATACTTTTCTCCCATTTACACCCCAAGCGCAGCTGAAAACACGACCGAGGATTTCTAAAAAAACCTTTGCGACAATTCTTGCTGTAGCCATGTAAGTGCTCACAAGTTTGAGCGCTGCAAATATTTGTTCTGTTGACAGAGTGTACGGCACATGCCGAGGTGGAACTGAAATGCAGAGATCCATTTTGCATTTAGGCAGCACTTTTGGACTAAATAATAGAAAACACAGGAATACACTACTGAAACCCAGGTGTGGCTGTATCTGAGGACGAAAGCCAACTCATACAGCAGTAAGGGAGGGGATATTTTGATTAACAAAACCAAGGAAAACCATGGAAGTACCACAAGATCTTTAATATGTAGCCAGGGCAAACAAGACCTACTTTAAGAACAAATAAAGTCCAAGTGAAGAAAATAAATCAGAGTATAACCTGGTAAAATGAACACTGGAGGCAAGCGTCAGGATCTGCTGCCCCGTCAGTTTCCCATTTGGAATGAGGCTACCAAACGTCGCTCTTCGGGCTTTTTTGTTTGCTCTAAGTCCTCCTGAATTTGTAAGAGTCGAGCTTTAGAGGAAGAAAACCCAAACACCTTTGATACGAGCATGTAGCTGTATAAAAGACAGCCAGAGGAACATGGCCCTGGAACAGCTCTCCCTCTGCTGCTCCACTCTGAGGCAAGCCCTCCAGAAAGACTCAACACTGCTCGCGAAAAGCATCCTGCTGAGCACCCCCCGCACCCTTTCTCAGACCCAAGAACCACAGACGGGGCTGCCAACTACAGTTTCGAGCATATTTCCTTTTTCCACGTAGCTTTTATAATCTCCGTGTGTTTGTGGTGGGTTTTTTTTTAACCTGTCCTCATAACTCACTCCTTTTAATCCTAGGATTAGCCTGGTCGCCCTTCTCTGTACCTTTTGCAGAGCCTTAAGCACAACTGGCCTCTAGACGCAGGAACGGATCGAGTTGGAGTGTAACACATGCTTGCTGTACATCCTACAAAATTTCAGTCAAAATGACTCACTGTTCAGCACCTTTACGAAGAGAGACAATTTCAGTTGTCCCTTAGAAGCGCAACTTAAGGCCGTAGTTAGCCACGTCCCTCCTCGCCCCCCAACCCCAAATTCAATCTTATTTAGCAAAGGGGAAAGCAAACCACAATCTTCGGGGCTGTTTCAGAAAACCCGATCAACGCTTCTTTGACATACCAGCAACACATGTTCCCATTTCTACAAACGAGAACATTTCAGGCAGACCACCACTTCAGATAGAGTGGGGCTCCAGGCTGCTGAATCAGCACTTTCCATCCTGCTGGCAATACAGAGTTATGCGACGCTTCAAAGGAAAGCGGGGGGAAAGGGGGAAGGGTGGGGGGTGGGAGCCGGGCCCTTCGGCAGCAGAAGCGGGCAAGAGGATTTTGCAGGAGTTCATCTGCCAAACCAATTAACTGCAAACCGTTCTTTATAAAGATGCCACCGTTTCAGCCCCAGCTCGGGGTACCGCAGCGGTACAATGACCGAGCCGTGCGTGCGCGGCTCTCCCCAGCGGGGCGCAGAGGGAAGAGGCACCGAGAGCCCCCCGAGCCCCCCGAGGGGCTCCCGGCAGAGCCGGGCGGGGGGGTTGGTGCGCAGGGCTGCGCTCCCGGCCGCCGCCGCCGCGGAGGAGCCGGGACGCGGCAGCGCTCCCGGGCGG
>NW_009952435.1:2076887-2086508 GCF_000747805.2 Chaetura pelagica
CCCGCGGGCGGGTCCCCCGACACTCCCCCCGGCGCTCCAGGTAGCACCGGGCAGGCGGTGCCAGGGGGGGCTGTTCCGAGAGCGCTGCCGGATTGCAAAACGCTCCTTATCTCCCCGGACCCTCACCCCCGCCGCCCGCGCTCCTTCACACCGCTGCCTCTCACTTCTGCGCAGCGGGACCCTCGGTGCGTCGCTCCCCGGATCGCCGGAGCTTTTTTGCCGAAGCTCCGAGCGATTCTGTCCGCAAGCAGCTGGCGAGGAACTCGGGCCGCGAAATAAAGCTCCTTGGGAAGTGAAGCCGCACGCTTCCCTGAGAGCTGCTGGTTTCAATGCGGGCAGACTTCAACGCGAGCCGCTTCCCCGCGGGAGGGGAGGAATATTCCGTTCGCCAGGCGCAAAAACACCTCTCGTAAGAAGCGGTCAGCGCTATAAAAGGAAATTAAGCGGAAGAAATCTCCGGGCTTTTCCTCCTCAGGCAGATGCACGCACACGAATGGCAGGATTGCGGCTGAACGTATTTTGAAATGTAACGTAATACCTGCCTTGCTCTTGCTTTCTTCCTCCGTGGCTCTTCTTTACTGTATTTAAAGGAATGTTTTTGTTATCAGCCCGCCCTCTCCGTCCTCGCGTTTCCAGCCCTGCTCTGATCTCGCTCCGATCTCGCTGTGCTCACCGCTCACTCTCCCTGTTCGGCTCCTGAAATTCTCTCTCCTGTCCCCTCATGTGTCACCTCGGCCTGCCCGGGGCACGTGCCGCGCTGCTGCCCGCCCCGGCCCCCCGGCCTCTCCCCGAGGCCAGGCTTCCCTCTGCCGTCTCCACTCGATGCGGTGCTGAGCGCTGCTCTTCAGCCTGTCAGCACCGCCATCACCTGTCCCAGCCCGTCCTGTCCCTTGAGAGCCTGCTCCGAGCACCTCTTCTCCACCCCTAGCATCACCACCTGGTTGGTCCGCCCTGGCTTTCTGTGAGCCCGTGTTCATCCCTGATTGTGCGTTTTGGAGGTCCAGCCTTGGAGGCTGATACCTCACTGGGGGAGCAGCTGCCTCCTCTCTGCTGCTCGCCGAAGGCCACCGTCCAGATTTCTATCTAGTGAAAATAGGGTAGGTGGTCTCAGACTTCCACCCGAGATTTCTGCAGAGGTGAGGAGGCACCAGCTATCTACCTAGGACAGCACGGCTGGCATCACAGCCCCAGGTGCTTAGATAAGGAATTTTCTACGTGCGTAGGGCAGCCCAGCTTGGCAGGGACCTCCAAAGGTCATCTGGTCCAGTCTTTCATGGGAACGGATGCCTAGATGAGATTATCTGGCGCTCAGTCCAATCACATCTTGAAAACCCCCAGTGATGGGGACCCCACCACGTCACTGGGGACTTTGCTTCAGTGGAGGATTGTTCCCACTGTGAAAACCATCAAAATGAAACGTCTCCTGGTGTAACCTGTTCCCATTACCCCTTGTCTGCTCCTGGTGAAGATGGAGCCTCCCTTGTCTTTGTAGCTGTACCTGTATGGTTTGAGCAGGACTTGTACAACAGATGCCCAGTTCTTGCTGCTTTTGCAGAGCCCTGCTGCCGTGGGCGCAGCCAAGGGCTTCAACACATTAATGCTATGTGCTCTGGCACATTCTTCAGCTGTGCAACGAAACAGTTATACTTTGTCATCCGTAGTATTTCCACCCTAGAATATCAGTTTACAGCCCCGGCGTTACAGGCTGTCCTCAAAAAGGGGGAAGTTACGTAACTCAGCCAGCCACCAGCAGGATCACATTGCAGGGATTCCCACCTTCCAGAACATCCCCCAGCTATCCCAAAAGCCTTGCTAGCTCAACCTCAAAGGCACTTTACACACCTAATCTTAAAACCAGAGACCACCCTTAAAAGTGCTGCACCCACTGCTGAAGGGAAACTGGAGAGATAAAGCCCAGGTATTTTTGAACTGTCACGCAGGCAGCTACCTGGCTGTCTTCCAGCATGCTCTTTCTTTAAATGTGTTCACTGTTTCTCTATGTGAGACTGCTGATCCATCAGTTAATCATATTGAGTAAGTACCTAAAATTAACTTTTAAATTATTAATGCATGAGAACATATCCGTTTGCCATGTACATTATTTTAAAGGATTGCAGTGTGTACACTGAGTGCCATTAACGTTACGTTTTGAAGACAGTAAATTGACTTGCATGGAAATAGAAGAGTTGATGGATTCCTCTACAATTGCCTTTGACAATGATAAAATGTTCAATTGGATTATTATTAAGCATGTGTCTGTACTTAAATTTCTGTCTAATACATACAAAAATAAGAGACTGACCAGGTCTTAATAGTATAATATTTTTCATTTTGTGGTGGGCTAAAAAAATAGATACACTTGTGTATTGAAAATACTCCCCTGACAAACAAAAAACACTAGGAAAGATATGTTTAGTTTCCAAGGCTACAGCTTTGTCGCACAAGACAAAACTCTACTGTTATGAAATTGTTTATCCTAAATAGCACCATTAAAACTGTTAAATGTGGAAGTAGCAATGCATCCTTTCAGTGGCAATGGGGGACATACTTATGATAGTCATCTTTTCCCTTAACTAACAAATATCTGAATAAACCCCACAGTATGCCATATCATGAAAATAACAGCCTAAAATGCCAATTATTTTCTCTAAGGAAAAAAATGTTGTCATTTTCTGCAAGAAAAACCACACCAGAAATAATGATGGCAATAACTTTCTGCAACTGTGTAAACATTATTCCTACTCAAAGTCCAAAAAGTAAAGGCAAACACCAGCTCAGAAGCCTTGGTGCTTTCAGGACTTCCATGGAAGGGGATTGCACCCAAGAGAAGTTTGTGCCAACTCCCTGTTTTCTTCTTCTTTGTGGAGTTTGAGGTTCAGGTTAGAGAAGACTGGTTCCACTGACCTTTGATGGAAGAACTAATGAGACTCCTAGCTGTGCTCAGGGAAATGGATGGCACTGGGCTAGAAGAGGATGGGCTGTGCAGTCCCTGCCTGGCTGGAGAGGGTCTTGCTACCCTGAGGCCTGTCCTACTACTCGGTTTAGGCTGTCATTGTATTCTCCAATTTACTACTCTCAGAATTATCAGGAAGGCCTGAAAAATGCCGTCTTTGCCGTTTTTACTCCTCAGAAAACTTACATTAATGTAAGTCTCTCATGTGCTTAGGCTTCAGAAATGGTTCTGAGACGTAAGCAAAATAGAGGCGTTCTCTATCTATTTAGCGCTACATTAAAGACTAATAATAAATGGCAGTTATCAAGTTCAAGTACAGTGGACTTGGTTTGCTTTCCACTGAGAGCTGAACTCTGCAGGGTGACTTTTCTTTTTGGAACTTATCCAAAGGACACTAAGCTCTACAATTCAGTTAGATCCAAAAGAAAAAAAAAAAAAAAAAAAAAAGGTCATTTAAAAGTTTTATTAAATTGACTAATGACAACTGTCTAGTGGAGATTATGTTTTCTTTAGATTTTGTATATATTCAGAGAACGGGGATGATTGTCTTTTCTATTACATTGATTTAGGGAATGAAAATACAATAGCAGAAGATCTGAAGAGGAGAGATCAGAATCTGCCCACTGCTTTCATTCTCAAAGGCACTTTCATGAAAGCACTGTATGAAAGTCAGCATTGAGCATCATCTGTAACTAGTATAAATGATAAAATGATATTACTGATAAAAGACTGATCAAAAAAGGTCAACATGATCATTATTACCTAGTAGATGTATAGGCAAAAATGCTGACCAACCTTTGAAATGGTAATAAGTTTATTTTGTCACAGACAAGGCTTTTCACCTTAAATACATAGGAAGTCTTCTAACACATTAGAATTTTAATAAGGCTTAATCTGGAACAAAACCGACTCAAAATTATTACTTATGTTGCTTTTACTATATTTGAAGCAAATGTTTCAAACATTTCTAAAAGCTATCCAGAAAAAAAAAAAAAAGAAAAAAGAAATAGGGAGGGAAAGGAAGGAAAAAACATTTTCCTTCCTTTATGTCTACATCCTTTTCCATTATATTTATTTTACCCCTGTATGATGGAGATTGAAAGCTGAGAGGAGAAAAAAGCACTAAGAAAGAAATGAAACATGTTTATAAAAACATTCACTAAATATAGCTTAATGAGCCAAAGGATACAGACTGTATTTCAATATTCTCCAAAAGACCAACATTTTCAAAACTTTATATATATTTTCCCCCTACTATTCACTCAATTCTGTTTTTAACTGACGCAGCAGAAACTCTAGCAATTACATTAATTTTAGACCTGTAGACAGTTCATCTTCTGCCCAGTTGTTATCAAGAGGATTGTTTAAAGTTCAGTACAGAAAAGACTTTTCTATAGTCTGTCTTTAAAAGACTAGCAACAGAAAAAGAAGGGCTATGGCAATACCATAGCTGAATAAACTCACTGTGTTCATAGACTACATTGTGGAGATCTACTTTTTGTTGCTAGGTAAGTTATATCTCTATTTACAGCTTTTTCAAAAGGCTGAATAGTCAGGGACATTTTGTAATTTGAGATGGAGTCCTAAGCTCTGGTGAGAGAGATTTGCTCTTTCTGGGCTGTACAAAACAGAGCAGTTACACAAGGTGGTGGAGAGAAGAGATTTTTAAGAAATTCTGGTGATTCAAACAGCAACAGCATTAGAAAGGCAAATACATGCAACACACCTTTCTACAAAAAAGCACATCTGTTCCCAGTAGTAGCCCCACAATTAGCACATTGACTAATTCAACATGAATAACTATAAATTGTTGGTTTCTCTCCCTTCTGATAAAGCAATGAAGAAAATGAGTACTTCTAGGCATCAAAATGAAGTGAAAATCAAGTGTTAAGTGAAATTACATTTTAAAAGTGATTTGCTTTTTCCAAATGAAAGTCAGCTGCTTTCCAGATGCAGAATAAGTTTTCAACAAGGATGCCTGATAACACTAGATGGGAAGAAAAATTCAAAATTGTACTGCAATAGAGGAGATTCAGTTCAAGCTACACTATATATTCTCATTTTTGACATGAGAAATCAGGATTTATTCAAAACATGTAGTGCTCATTCACAGCTTTGACACAGAGGAGGAGAGAACACAACGAGAACTGTGACTCAGAATGAAATCTAGCCACACTACAGTCAGTGGCAAAACTCTTAGGGAGCTTAGTGCGACCATGTTTTCATCTTGAGTCTTTTTTTGGTTCCTGGGGGGAATACAATTTTAAAATAAAACAAAATAAAATACAATTAAAAAAAATAATAATATAAATCTTCAATGCCATAACTTGCCCTACACACTGAAGCTTTTATGGATGTATTTTCGTTATTGCTGTACCAGGATCTTCCAGCTAGTGCCATCTGAAAACCAGAAACATGATGACAGTGTAAACAAGAAGGGATTACATGGAGGTAGATTTTACCAAGCTGAGAGAAGAGATGCAGCTGTACTGAACCCAAACCAGATCTTCCCTTGGTTTGTGCACTGAGCTGTGTACAGATCCCAGCATCCTCTGAATTAAAATATGCCTTTCCACAACTCAGCCTTGCAAGGTGCCAGCATGCCTTTTGTTGGCTTGTAGGGTAGAGATGCAGAAGACATACATGAGGCAGGTTTTCCCTGTGTCCTGTAGCCACCACCAGGCCCTGCAGCAGCCAGCTCATGTCTCACATTGCTCTCCAGTGCAGGCCAATGTGAAGTCCTGGGAACATTCCCATCATGTGGCTTTAAATGAGCAAAATAGAGATGTCTAGTAGTCAATTCAAGTCTGGACTAGACATCTTGTATTTAGACTGGTGTTTCCAAGGGAAATAATATTTTGCTTTCCCTATGCAGAAATTGCAAAAACTAAAAGAAAATAAATCAAGCAATCCCCAAAACACAACAAGCATACACTGCATTATCATCTGAATTAATCCTATGTCATAAACTTGTAGACCCTTACAATCTCACCTTAGCCACTAAGCCTAACCTTTCTCAGAAATCATCTTGCAGGAGGATATCCCCCTCCTCCATCCATAGCAAACAGTGGGTAGTCTTCTTACACAGAGAATTGAGATTTTTCGTTAAAATATAAGTTGTGCCCATGGTGATTTAAAATTGTATTTTCTTGTCTATTGATGTGGCTATACGAGAGAAGTAAGAAATCATTCTCCCATTCAGATGATTCCTTTTTGTATGGAAAAATATTTAATCAGCCAAGTAGAGAGCTTGAGGATGAACCCTAGGCTTAGCAGTTAGCACACCCTGTAGGACAGGAGAGACCAAACTTTCACTCTCCAAGGTAAGAGAGATTTAATACATACTGTTTCAACTGTTAGGTACTGTTTTAACTCTTCCTTCTTTTCTCAGGTAATTATTTAATGCCTCATTCAGCAGAGGCCACATTCCTAACTTGCAAATCCAGATGGGACTTGCACTTCAGATTGTCTGGCCAGAAATAGGCATTTACTGTATCTTTATTACAGAGAAAAACTTGGAGAACAAATTGTTCCTGGTGATATACATCCTTTGTTACGAAAGTGATCTTTTAAACCAGAAAGAACTGCTCTGTAGTTGCTATCCTAACAAAATGCAGATCTCCTCTCTTCTCAAACTGTGAAGGCTGCTCTTTGTCAAAGGACATCCTTTCTGTGATTGTCAGAGGTATGAAAATAATCTGCATATGTTCTTAGTGTGATTTGTAACATTCTTAAGAAGTAAATTTTTGGGCATTGTTTGTTTGGCTATCAAAGAATGTAATTAAAGTTCTTAAGGTGAATTTGCCCCTAATTGTTTTCTTCCGATACTTTATAAGATGTGAAGTAGAAAAACAAAGACATGGTACAACACAGGAGCCCAGACGTTCATCTTCAGCAGCACTGTAAGTGCAAGAAGGATGACAGACAGTGAGAAGTCAGAGGGAGACTTGCAGAAGCTACTGTAGCAGCTGAGAGGAGATCTACTGGTTCTCCACAGGAGGTTCTCACCATCTGTTGCTGGAAGTTTGGGGCAGGTAAAAGCTTGCCACTGATAGCACAAGATTTTGCTATGCTTTATTCTATTATTCTAATCGCAGTAGGTGCACTTCTGCCTAATACCATAAAACCATTTGGACCTAAAAAATATTAGTAGAAGCAAAGAGAAAATACCTTTGCAGAAAAGACTTTCAGGACAATTACATCTACCAGGAAGGATCAGTTCTTTCTCCTTGACCAAGTGGATTTCTGACATACACTATCTTGCGGAGATGTATAGGTGCAGCTGCGTGGCTAAAAGGCCTCAGCAGGACTGGGGCTTCAGTGAGGAGGCTCCCTTGAAGCAGGAATGCGTCTCCTCTGTGACCATGTGCCCACCTCAAGAGTGTGGGTTCTATGCCATGCAGCCCTTGTTCTAAGGAGACAGATGACATTTCTGGTCTTACATTGATCGCTTTGTAGGTTGTCCCTCCTCCCCCCAAAGATTTGATGATCCTCTTACACTGGTTATTGTTTGGGAAGCATTTGAACTGACCTTTAGTTCACCCATGCCTCAGGGATGAGATCATATAGAAAATGCCATATTAAAAAAAAAAAAAAGCTACATATGTCATGTTGTGAAAATGTGATACAAAATTGATTCTAAAAATTTGCCTTCAGATTACTCACCAGGAAGCACTTGGAGTCAGTCCAGGAGCAGATGGCAACTCAAAAGGCAATCCCCTTTCTCCTCAAGAAGTACTAGTACTTTGTACTTCACTAGCGGTATTGATCTAAGAAACCTGCTGCCTTTTACAAACAGTAACAAATGAAACTTTATAGTGCCCTGGTAGCACAGTGAGTAGGATTTCTCTGCCTTAGCATGTGGGGGAACTGATGCATATGGAAGTCATGCTTACACCATTCCCATGCCCACTGTTTTCCAAGAGATCCCATTCTCCATCTGAAGAAAAATCAGCATCTCCAAAATCCCATCATTTTGCCACAAGCTTGGCATCCAAACATCAAGCATGTGAAATTAAGGGATGCTGATTAGAGGCAAAGCCATTGGCAAAAAGAGACTTTCCCAAGTCAGGAAAGAAAGTACATAGCAGGACCAGGACCCAGGTTAGCATAGTCCTGCCTTGTGTAGGCTCACTTTGTGAGCCCGCAGGGAGTACCTGGCTACTCCTGAAACTACTTTCCTACACAAGGCACCTCTTGGACAAGTGAAGCACTTTTTTAAACTGAAACCAAATTCTGAAAACTATTTCAAGCTCGGCACTATACCCTGCAACATTGCTGGATACAGGGAACCTGCTGAGATGGTGAAACTCTCCACAAACAGGCAGACAGTATGCTCCCCTAGTCAGGGCCAAGGAAACTCTTTGGTAATGAAAGAGACATTTTTGCAATGGTAAAAGCAGGAAGATTTTCCTACTTCTTACACTGATACAGTAAACAATACAGTAATGATATTGAAATGAGAATAATTTCAGCCCAAATATAGGGGGATGGTACAAATAAGCTAATTTGAGAGAGGAAGAAGGCTTGCATACTTCTCAGACCTTATTCTATAATTAGTGAGGTCAAATGCAAAACCCTCAAGCATGGACATCATTTGGCATGCAGTGAACAACTCTGTTGTAAATTACAGTGCATAGCCACAACAACAGATCTTAAATGGGTATATACTCTCTATAGAAGTGGAGCTAGAAAAACATGATCAGCTGAGCTTTATCTTCAGGTGTATATTGTGAAATACATTACATGGTTTGCAAAGCTCACAATACCACTTAGGTAGATTTGGAAACTCATGATATGAGGTAGGAATTCTTCTCACAAAGATTTCATTTCATGCTTATCAATGGGTGATTTCTCAGGGATCTTTGAATGCTGACTCTTTCAAAACAGAAATCCTTTTGGAATTATCTTCACTGTGTTGCTAAGCAAAGGAGAAAAGGAAAGCTAAACCAATGGCAAACTACATAGGAAAAAAAATAAAAGTTTCTGAAGAGGCAAATCTCTTTTTTCAACTAGTAGTCCAGAAAAGTAGTTTGCAAAGAAATAATACACTTTACTTTAAAAAAAAAAAAAAAAAAGTGTTTTTATTTATAGAATTTAATTAATGAATTAATTTGAATGTATTTCAATGCTGACACTCATATACTGACAGGCTGCTTTTCAGGAAAGCAGGCTGTATTATCCACTAAGATGCAATTCTGGTCGCAATGAGGTCAAAGTGCAAGCTCAAGTCAGACTTGATTTCTTTGTCTCCAAACTCTGCATGCATACTAAGATTTTAATTGTTCTTTATTTCTAGGAAATTGGAGTGAGGTACATTGAGATCTTTATATTTTTTGCGTACTTAGAACTTTCCCACACATTGAGACAAAGAGATATGGTACCTTTCTATTGTCATGTGTGGACTGGCCAAATGTTACAGATCAAGAAATAGAAACATTTCTGCAGGACATTAAGACACTACCTAATTGTAAGTTTTCAGAAAACAAGCGTAACTGGCCCAAAAATACTAGTTCTGAACATGTGGTCAGATAGCCCCAGTATTTACAGTCAAAGGATCCTTTGATTCCGGAGCATAGAGCACTTGCTGAGGAGCATAGCCCTCTCCATCAGACGTCAAGTATCACATGATAATCATACATGGTTATATAATTTCAACATCATGTCAT